>NC_062291.1:7076781-7279574 GCF_902655055.1 Lutra lutra | reverse complement strand
GGAGAGAGCCACAGAACGGTCAGTCCACTGGTGGGGCTCGGCAGGAAGAGGTCAGGGAGTTTAGCTTGGGGTGGGCGTGCACGGGAGTGTATGGCGCCGTTGGGTTCCGTGGGTATGGACTGAGCAAGGTGCCGCTGCATCAAGAGCGGTCAGGGCCGGGAGCAGGAACGGAGAGAGAAACGTTGACTCTGACCTTGAGCTACAGGGAATGGAATCAGGGTGACCTCTTCAACCCGGAAGAGGGTAAACACTAAGATACACGCTCCGTTGTACTGACAGGCAAGTTGCTCCCAAGCAGCGACTGGGTCGTGGGCATTGCCAAGACCGTTTCTTGGCCGCTCCCACCTCTCTCTCACCTCTTCTAGGAGATTGTATTTCTGCAGAAGAACACTGTGTGGCAGGGTTGCATTCAATGCCAGCGCAAGTAGCCTAGAGGTTTCTAGTTGTTCCTGAGTCATGCAGGGTCAGGAAAAGCAAAGACCCAGGATTTCTACGTACTGACATCTGACCATTGCAACAGAGTCCCCATCCCCAAAGTGCTGATTCTTCCCAGTCTTCCTTTCCTGTGGCATGTGGGTGTGTCCTTGGAGCCCGCGGAACCCAGTTTGCCAGGCCCCAGCTCCCCCAGTCAGGAACCGGCAAGTTCCCGAGAGAGCGGAGGCCAGGCGAGAGAAGGGCACTCTCTAGCCTGGCCCTGTAGCCGATTGTCAGGAAGTCTGACCGGGCCCCAAGCTAATGAGGAAGCTTTCCTGGCCGTTGCCATCTACCCGTGAGCCTTCCCTCTGTGCATTCAAGATGGGAGCGTTTTTGTAAGGCTGGTGATGATGTCTTGGTCGACTAAAGGAGCTTCCGATTCCTTTGTGTTTTGACCCTGTCTGAGAAACGTCCCCAGCGAGGACAGATGTGGGCCCCTTCCTCTCTCCCCATCCCTGTCTGAGGAAAGGGAATCCTGAGCAGCCCTGCAGGTGGAGCTGTGTTCAGCGAGGAATGTGGTGTCCTAGCGGGGTGGGCACAGCGGGGATGTAGGAGGATTGGCTTTGACACTTTGCCCCGTGCCCTCAACTCCATGCAGCGGGAGATGTCTTCTGATGAAACCCACACACTCAACACACCCACATGCCCTATCCCGTCGCACCGACCCACGCAAAAACAAGCCCCAACCCTCAGATGCACCAAGCACACCGCCCAAATGACCTACTGGTTTGCAGGGACCGCAGCACAGGGTCCTGGTTTCCTACAGGACACTCCCGTTTGTTCAGTCCGCCCCAGCCTCCGTTCCCGGGAGCAACTCAGAATGGGGGAAGCTTTCCAGCTCCAGACCAAAGGAGGAGGGAAAGCCCTACCTTGTTCTTCAGCTAGATCTGTCCCCCTAAAGTGAGTGATGGGGGAATACCCACATGGGACATATCCGGTTGCCGCCTCCTGCAGTTGGAGAAAGGGAAACCCAGTGAGGATCCCAGCGCCCCGTGCACACCGAGTGCACACATCTCTGTGCCCTTGGTGTCTTAAGCAAGCTAGATGGGATGCAGTCCTTGCGACTATGATCTGGAGAAGGAGAAAATGCCCTCCAGAAAAGGCTCCGGCTTGGAATGTCACAACTGCCCCGTCCATGTACTTCGGCAACTCATTCCAAAGCCATTTCCCATAGACAGAATGACCTGGTGGAAAATGCTCACGACCACCCATTGCCTAAGCAACGGTGGTGACGTTTTCTCAGTGCCCGTCTCAATCCGCCGGTGTCCGTTAACGGTATAAACTCACGGCAGGCTCTCAGCACCAAGGACATTGTCTCTCCCCTCTGGCATGTCCATGCTCAGATGTTCATGGAAAGAGAAATCAAACACTGGTTGTCCCTCAGAAGCACAAAATGACTTCACCGAGGTGACCGAGCGGCTCAGACATTGAAGCTTCTGCCTTCAGCTCAGGACCTGATCCTAGGGTCCTGGGATGGAGCCCCACATTGGGCACCCTGCTCGGAAGGGGAGCCTGCTTCTTCGTCTCCCTCTGCTATGCCCCCTGCGCGCGCTCGCGTGCGCTCTCTGTCTCTCTCTCCTTCTCTGTCTTTCTGTCTTTCCAATAAATAAAATCTTGAGGAACAATGAGTTTACCTGAGGGAGAGTCCGAGTTTCTTCCTCGGCCCTCCAAATGAGTAGCTCTTGCGTCAGGTCCTCGCAGGAAACTAGGAGGATGGAGAGGCACTGTGAGGACACTGGTGTGGCTGCTCAGGAAGTAGGCAGGGAGTGTGGGTGGATGAGGACAGGAGGCGAGTGTGTGCGTGCGGGTGCGTAGGAGGTACGGGCCGCACTGCTGCCGGGCCTTGTCCTTGGTGCAGAGAGGAAGGGACGGGAGAGGAGCAGGGAGGAAACGCGACGAGGGTGTTTGTCTTTCTAGCTAAAGCGAGCCCGATCAAAGCCAAATGGTCAGTCCAATACATGTGAAGCCTAAGCTGGCTTCTGTGTGAGGACCGAGTCCCATAAGCTCTCCTGACTGATGTGCCACTAAGGGGTCCCACGCTGCTTCTTTGGAAATCAGCTCTGGGCCCAAGATCCCCGTATGCTGTGACTGTATGCATCACGTCTCTGTATGATTTTGCACGGCATGAAAAGCAGCCTTGCTTGCCGGGCTGAATTCAGCCGTCAGAAAAGAAGCCTAGTAGTTGGCTTCACTCATCCCTCCGTTGTCTTCAGAAAATCCCGTGTGCAACGCTGGAGAGCTCGGACATCGTAGCTTCCGTAAATAGCCGGCACCGTCGATGAGTTTGATCGATTCCTTCCACTATTCTTGAGCTGTCCCGTGTGTGTGTGTGTGTGTGTGTGTGTGTGTGTGTGTGTGTGTTTCCCCTGAAGACAGGGGCTGTCTGAACCCTCCCGGGTGTTCCGACCAGTGGGGAGTTCCTTACACAGAGGAGCCTTGGAGTGTGTGCTGATAGGCTGTAGGCCTGCTTTGCGGGAGATTTGCCCCGGGGGTGTTGGGTCCAAGCTTCCACCCAAGCCTGACCTTGATTTCCTTTTGGCCAGTGGTGTGTGAGTGCGTGCTTAGAGAATCCGAACCTTCCTGAGGCTTAGGGAAATCTTAACAAGTACAGTCAGTTCCCTCCGTGATGCTTTTCTGCCATTGGTCGTGTGTGCACACTGAGACCGGCTATGACCGATGTTGGCCTGTTCTGTCCTCCACGGGTCCACACCCTTTCCAGCCATGTGGGCTTGAGCCCGAGGATGTGGCTTTTCTCTGTGCACTTGACTCCAGGGACCAGGCTGTAATCTGGAACGTGGGCTTCTAACCTTGCCCTGGCTTCTGTGTCCTTGGAAGCCACTGTGTCATGTTGGGTCCTGTCGGGGACCATCACAGAATCTAGGTTTTTGGCTGTGTGCACAGAGGCTGGTGTCCCTTTGCTAGCTAACACCCGTGGTACATCATGAGCCCCTGGCTGAGGTGCGTAGGCCAGAGCAACTTTCAGATTGGAACCTGAGCTCCAATCTTGGCTTTCCAAGTAGGAGGTCAAGGGTTTGGATCCTTCATCTCTGCACCATGCCCGTCTCAAGAAAGCAAAGGGAAACGTCCTCCAGGTACAGCTGTCCTGAGCAGGGGAAGGAGTACGTAAAGTGTGCCAGGGTGATGAGAGTGTTTTTGGAAGGGTGACACTGTGATTGTGATGGAAGTGTGAGAAAGATCTCCTGGGAAAGGCACACAATCGTGTTCACAAGCATCACACATGGACACACACACACACACACACACACATATACACACGCACCCACGCACACAGGGCCTTCATCGCACGTGCACACAGATCTCCCCTTCCCTATGTACGAGTTCTTCCAGGCCCTGTTTGACGTGGTGACCGTGCCTCCCTGGACCGTCTGGGTCAGTATCCCCCAACCCCCGTTCCTTGTTGGAACCCAGAATCAGGGGGCAGGCTTCTTTGTACTCTAGATTTCCTCCCAGCGCCCGAGGTTCTTAAAGACGTACAGCTGTCGTTGCTCCCGGCGTCTACCTGCGATTGGGGAAAAGGAAACCCAGTGAGGATCCCAGCATCCTGTCGGCTGTTGGTTTGGGGAGGACTTCAGGCAGTTAATTGGATGAGGTCCCGTGGTTGAGTCCGTGTCCCCCCACCCGAGTTCAAGAGGACCGTTTGAATGATGCTGGAGCATCATTCAATCTCCAGAGTCCATTGTGATCAAGAGACCGAACGTTCCTTTTCAAGGAGAAGCCTTTTCTGCTGAAGAAGGTGTTTGATCCCATGGAGTTTGTAACTGAGGCTGTCCTGTGTCATCACCCTTTTTGGGTCCACTGTGCGTAAGAGGGCGGACCCAGCGTTCTTCCACGAGGGGAGACTGCTGCCCCCTCCCCCTGGGAGGGAACGTGCCAGATGTTCATCAAACTCCAGGGATGGAAGAACTCAAGGAAGCACCATTTCTGTCTCTGAGAAAGAGAGGCGAGCTTACCTCTGGGAGAGTTGGGGCGCCTTCCTCTGTCCAGGCCCTAGGAAGGTCCTTGGACTGGCCCTGCACAGGGTCTAGGAGAACAGAGAGGAGCTGTCAGGACATTGGCTGCGCTACTCAGGAATGACTCGGGGAGTTAAGTCTGCTGGATGTGGACGCGGGGCCGGGGGGAATGGATGTGAAGGGTGACCAAGCAAGGCCTGACGTGCCGCTGGGCCACCGTCCTTGGTGTACACAGAAACACAGAGGAGGGGAGGAGGATGGAAGAGGGAAACGGGGCCTTGGCTTTCCAACGGAGGGGATGTCATCCGTGGGAACTCATCAGCGTCTGTCTGGGAAACACTCAAGGCACCCTGGGTTTCAGGTCGCAGTCCCCTGAGCCCTCCTGCCCACTGTGAAGCCAAGCCAGCTTGCCGCTTCTTCAGCTGCTCACGGGGCCTGTTGAGCTGTCTTCCCTGCACCTCTGCTGTGACCCTGTCGGTCCTCTATCGTGCCTTGGAGTTGTGGGTTTTTTGGCGATGGAATGTGAGTACTGTGGACGGTTGTATTTGTTAGTACGTGTACGTTCCGTGACACTGCTCACATCCCTGATGCTTTGGTAGACCGCACTGCCATCTACGGGGAAAACGTTGCCATCCTATCTCATGGAACCTCGGTACCCGTGACGACATGACCGGCACTCCCCCTTTCCTCCCTGCACCGTCCCTTCCACTTTCTGGGTCTACGAATGTCCCTACTCGAGTGTCCTCAAAGCCTGGGATCACGTAATGTTCCTCTCGCCTTGTGTGCTTGCTTTCAAAACGTGTGTTAGGTTTCAAGAGTCCATGTGTTTCCTAAAATATTGGAAACCTTTTTTTTTTTTTATGCCTGAATTGCACTCCATAATGTGTTTGGATGCCATTGAATGTGTCCTTTCCTCCCATGATGGATTTGGCAGCTGTGCCTGTCTGTGGCTATTGGGAACCCAGCTGCGTGAGACATTAGTGTGCAGATTTCTGTCTGTTTCCGGAATGAGAAGATGTCACCAAATGCATTGGCCCAATTTGTAGAATGGTGACCACATGGAATGTACTGGGTACTTGAGTTCCCCAATTATAGTGAGGTCGTTTTGTTCCCTTGAAGGTACGTAGCACACCCATGTAAGATGTGGCAAATGGGCAGAAGTGCTGGTCAGGGAAGGCTCTGGTAGAATAACATTTCTGCTCTAAGAAGATCTGTGAAACATGAGCAGGATTGTAGGAAAGAAAGAGAAGAGTCATTCCACAAGACAAAAATCTGTGGTCTCTGAACAACATGTCATTTGTGGATTTCTGTGGGACCCACTGACTATCAAACATGTAGTCATGTGCTCATTTTGGTATCTCGTGGTTTGGATGAAAAACGAAGTAGGAGGGACACCTTGGGTGGCTCAGTGTGTTAAGCCTCTGCCTTTGGCTCGGGTCATGGTCTCGGGGTCCTGGGATCAAGCCCTACATCGGGCTTTCTGCTCAGCAGGGAGCCTGCTTCCTCATCTCTCTCTCTGCCTGCCTCTCTGCCTACTTGTGATCTCTCTGTGTCAAATAAATAAATAAAATCTTTAAAAAAAAAAAACAACAACGAAGTAGGAAGCATTCTCCTTGACCTCAAGAAATTCCCGGGTGGTCAGTAACCCATGAAATAATCATAGAGTCAGAGAGACTCGTGAGATTGCGTAAGACAGAATGAGGGATGGACCTGGGTGTGATTTGTTTGGCAGATGGTAACATGGAGAACGCCATTTGAAACAGGTGGATCCGGTTGTAAGAGAGGCAGAGCGTGGTCTTGGGGTCAGGCGTGGTTTTGAACACCCAGTTGCATAATATCGGGTGAGTTCTTTTTTCCTCTGACCCTTAGTTTCCTAATCTGGAAATTAAATTTGATGTTTTCTACTCCTTTTTTGGTTGTGAATATTAAGTGAGATAAGATCTGTGTAGGACTTTGGAGAATGAAATGCCTTTGCCCATAGCCATCTACAACATGGAAGTAGACCATCTCCCCAGGACAGCACTTGGTGAATTTCCAGTGTTTTTTTGCTCCTCCTGGTTAATAACCAGCTTGGGGGCTATAGACAGCAGTCCAGATCTGTGCCCCCTAATTAATAGTCTTGACTAAATGATAGGTGGATTTTGTGGAAACTACTCACAATCTCTAAGGAAACCATCTGTGTTTGTAAAAGGAAATCTCCCTGTCTCTCTCTCTTTCTCTGTGTCTCCTTTCCGTCTCAGCAGTGGCTCTGGCCAGACCTCTCATTCAGTAGAGCCATCTTTCAAGAGCTCTGAGCAGGTTCTATCCCATCTAGATGAATCAAAACATCATTTACCCCAACTCCTAACATAAGAAAATAGTTCAAACCAAGAGTGCAACTAAAGTTCCTTCTTTTTGGGGCGCCTGGGTGGCTCAGCGGGTTAAGCTGCTGCCTTCGGCTCAGGTCATGATCTCAGGGTCCTGGGATCGAGCCCCGCATCGGGCTCTCTGCTCAGCAGAGAACCTGCTTCCTCCTCCCTCTCTGCCTGCTTGTGATCTCTCTCTGTCAAATAAATAAAAAAAAATCTTTAAAGTTCCTTCTTTTTTTAAGATTTTATTTATTTGACAGACAGAGATCACAAGTAGGCAGAGAGGCAGGCAGAGAGAGAGGGAGGCAGGCTCTCTGGAGAGCCTGATGCGGGGCTTGATCCCAGGACCCCAGGATCATGAACTGAGCTAAAGGTAGAGGCTTAACCCACTGAGCCACCCAGGCGGCCCAAGAAGCACTTTGAATAAATTGGGCAGTTATATCAGCAACAGTAGTGGAGAAGCAAGGGATAGCGATGGGCACATGAAGAAAACCTGCAGCCACCTGCCCCAGGAGAGGCTTCCGCCGTCACTTTGAAGCTCAGAAAATGTGGACCAGTTTAATCTTAAAAGTGTTGAACAACCTCTAACCGCAAATATTTTCCTCTTTCTGAGTTTCAGAGTTGAAACAGATCTAAATATCCCTTCCTTTGACACATGAAGGAGGCTCTTGGACATTATGAGATCACGTGGCCAATTAGTGGCAAACCTAAAAGAAAACAAGACTCAAGGGCTCTGATGAGACAAGATCTCTTTCAGCTGGACCTCGTGTGAGCTCGTTTGAATCAGCAAGCTCTTGTGCGCTGTCATCTGGAGGTGAGCAGAGGCCCCTCCCCGGCCTGGGGGAGGACAGAATAACACCACTCCGCCCACACACTGCGGGCCCTTCTTCCAGAACGTACAGCGGGAAGCAGTAGAGGAGCTCCCGTCAGATGCCGAACTTCATTATTGCGGCGTGGCTCTATAACACCAGCTGTATTCCTCAATTGGGTTGTTCGTAAAATGTCTGTCCACCCTCATCCAGGACGGTAACCCTTACTCTTTTTATTTTCCTAGGACCACAGAGGGACTGTGCCCATTTCCCATCAGCATCTTGTCCCTGGACCTCCCAGGTCGCTCAGTCGGGAGAACGTTTACAGTGGGAAGGGACAGGACTTTTGAGGGCCTGGTTTTCAGTCCTAACTGTACCCCATAATGATTCTGAGATCTCCATCAAGACATCAATCTACTTTCTGGAGCTGCTTACATTTATTAAAATACTGTCCAGCTCTAAGAGATATAAAGAGAGCAAGCAAGATAGATCCCAGCCCTCCAGGAGACTGCCCTGTGGTAGGAAACAGGGAGCCACACAAATAATTACAACATTATGTTCTTTTTTTTTTTTTTTTTTTGACAGATCACAAGTAGGCAGAGAGGCAGGCAGAGAGAGACAGGAGGAGGAGGCAGGCTCCCTGCTGAGCAGAGAGCCCGATGCGGGACTCGATCCCAGGACCCTGAGATCATGACCTGAGCCAAAGGCAGAGGCTTTAACCACTGAGCCACCCAGGCGCCCCACAACATTATGTTCTAAAATAGAACAACAACATGTGTGCAGATGAACCAGCAGCTTTGTTCTCCAACACTGGAACTACAAATAGTTCTATTCTGCAGACTTTAAAGGGTGACCAGTGAGGATAGTGTTAGAGATCACTGAGAGCCAGATTAGAAAGAACATTCGATATCTAACTAAGGAGGTTAGACTTTATCCTGTCAATTCAGGCCACACTTGTAGACCCGAGGCAGGATCCAATTTCCCTGTTAGAAAGATCATACCGGTTGGCAGGGCAGGCCCAGAGCAGGGTAACCAGAGAGTTGGTTCTGGGAGGGGAGGGGAGTTCCTGAGCCAGGATGGGGAGAAGCCAGAAGAAAAAATCCAAGAGGTCAGAGGAAACCCTGGAGGGAGGGTATTACAGGAATTTTGGAAGAGATTAGAAAAAAAAACAGGATTGTCCAATCCTGCAGACCAGGAGTAACATAAGACCAGGTAGCAGCCCGTGACACTGGGCCATCAGGACGTGTGGACAGCCCCAGGCACCAATTCCTGGGCAGTCATGGGCAGAAGCCAGATTGCAAGGATTGAGAAGAAAATGGGAAAGGCCAAGAGGGAAGGAAGAAAGTCTCAGTTTCTCTATTTGACCATTGGGACAGGAGTCAAATGTGGGATGAGATATCCATTCACAATCACTTAAGAGGGGTTGGACAAAAACATCCTGGAGGCTGGGTTGGGATGTGGCATGTGCTGGGAAGTGGCCCGGTTGTTCTCACTCGTCGGACAGGCATGTGCAGTCTACTTCATGGCAGCTGTAACTCAAAGCTGCCTTGAAAGTAAGATAAAATGCATTTCTTAAAAAAATTTATATTGCTGTAACCGACATCTCAGTGAACACATCTTTATCTTTAGAGCAGGTCCTCAGACTGGAATTCCTGCCTCCAGGGTTTCGGTCTCTCCTGGGGGGTTGCAGGGAGGGAGCAGCATGGACTTCTAGAAGCTAAGCGCGGTTTTCATGCACCAGACTGTTTGACAAGGGGACATGATCTTTTTTTCAACAAGTGCAAAAATGCTTTAAAATATATTTTGACTCCGTATTGAGTGATATTACAGAAGAGGGAAAGAAGTCAGAACCAAGTACAAACAGGGCACAGAGAGGCACTGCAACTACCCAGTTCCTCCGCCTGTGTGAGCCTCGCCTGGTGCTGGGGCGCACATGCTCCTCTGCTAGGTGGTGTTACAGGCCGAGAACTCTAGATCTCCTGCCACCACTAGAAGCTGGGAGAGGCAAAGACGGTTCCTCCCTTAGGATCGTGGCTGTGGAAACCCTGATTTAAGATTTTCGGCCTCCAGACCACATCCCTGGCAAATTTACACACTGAGCACTTTTCCTCACTTTCTTTCTTCACTTCTAACTAGAGCACAACTCTCCCCTGAAACACTTGTCACATTTGTACTTTATGTATCAGTTGTATTATTTAACTGACCTCTGTCTGCCCCCTGCACCCCCATTAGGCTATAAGCTCCATGAAGGCAGCGACATCTTTCCCTCCCCAGGGCCTGGGGTATAACATTGGAATAGTTGGGAATGAATTGGTCACGGGGCAGGTATCCTGGACCTGGCTACGTGCATGTGACACAGGAAGCAACTTGGAGTCCATATGCTGCCATCCACTCGTGGTCCTGAACACTCGGCCATGTCACAGCTTTGGTGACAGTGACACCGTCGGGCATTCCTGATTCAACCTTGGCCGGGTACCAGCTCCCCTGCTAAGCTCTTGGCGGGTATTGTTGCATTGACTCCTCACAACAGCTCCATCCAGGCGGTCCCGGATAGTTTCCGCTCCACAGAAGCAGAAGCTGAGTCTTGGCTGAGGTGGCACAGCTAGAAAATAGCAAAGGCAGAACTTGAGCTTGGATTTGTCTGACCCCAAATCCCAGCATGAACACCAAGCACCTCCCAGAGTTCTTGCTTCATTCTGTGGACCGGGCAGTCCCAACCTCTGGGGTTACCCTCTCTGGTTAGACTTGAAATTTAAATATACAAAAGAAATGTGCAGGTTAGGTTGTACCCAGGTCGGGTCATTCATCCTCCATTCTGTGTCTAGGGTGTGGAGCTATATAAATCAAATCCCTTCATATCAACCACCTGCTTAAAATCCCACAGCCCTTGGGGTACAATCCCTTGGTTCTGTGCCCATCACCGACTTCTCCTCTGTCCTCAACTTACATACCTGCCCCAGTACACGCGGGCCCTGTTCTAGCTACCCAGAGCCATCCACAGTCCCAAAGGGCCACCCTTGACACTTCCCTGTGGTCTCTCTCTTGGTTTCATCACCGTCAGCAGACTCAGGAGGCTTCAAGGGGCTGTCCCTAACCCAGTCGGAGTTGCATGCTGTTCCTTGGTGTCCCCACAATGGCCTTGAGCAATCTTACCATGCTTGCTTGTCTCCCACCAGACATCCGAGGCATCTGTGTGGTTGGAAAATAGGGCAACATTGATGGTGTTGGGGAGGGGAAGCCTGTGGGCTCTGACAACAGATAGACCTGGGTTTGCGTCCTGCCTCCTACAGCTGCTTGCTGAGGAGGCCTTAGGTAACCATCTAGACTACTTGAGTTTCATTTTCCTCATCTGTAAACTGAGCATCCTCTTATCATGTTATAAGGCTGTTGGGAGTTTTCATTTATATACAAAAATAATTCATATATTCATAATGCCAGGCATATAGTTAAATTTCATTTCCTGTATCCAGTTGTGTATAGGGGACCACTTTAATAAGGTTAAATCCACTTACAAGTTCCGGCACAATTTTATACATCTTACAAACCTTAGCAAGAAGTGTAGATACACCTAGATCTGCGCTCTCCATGGTAGCTACTGGCCACATGTGCCCGCTGTACCCTTGAAATGTCTGAATTGAAACACCCTCGGTGTGGAATGAACACTGGATTTCAAAGATCGATAGGAAAAAAGAACGTAAAATATCTCAGTAACGATTTTCACTATGGATTACATGTGAAAATGATAATATTTAGAATATATTGGGTTAAATAAACTATATTACTAAAATTACTGTCACATTTTTCTTACTTTCTTAAAATAGGGCTGCTCAGGGCGCCTGGGCGGCTCAGTCAGTTGAGCCTCTTTCTTCAGCTCAGATCGTGATCTCCGGGTCCCAGTATCAAGATCAAGCCCTGGGAGTTTGCTCCCCCCAACCTTTGACCCTCCCCAACACCCAACACCCCCCCCCCCACAGCACTCACTCTCTGTCTCTCTCAAACAAATAAATAAAATACTAAAAATAAAATAAAATGAAGCTGCTAAAATACCTTGAAATTACATATGTGGCCTACCTTTGTGGCTCAAATTATTTTTTTTAAAGATTTTATTTATTCATTTGACAGAGAGAGATCACAAGTAGGCAGAGAGGCAAGCAGGGAGAGAGGAAGGAGCAGGCTCCCTGCTGAGCAGAGAGCCCGATGCGGGGCTCGATCCCAGGACCCTGAGATCATGACCTGAGCCGAAGGCAGTGGCTCAACCCGCTAAGCCACCCAGATGCCCCGACTCAAATTATTATTATTATTTCTACTTGACAGGGTTACCCTGGATGCAGAGAGAAAACCTGGAAGGTTACATCAATTCATTTACTCTGTGTGTGTCTGTGTGTCTGTGTGTATGTGTATTAAGTTTCACGAATGGCCACAGATAAGGCAACAATCAAACTGTAGCCATAGGTCCCTGAGCAGGATAAGCCAGGCGGAACGTCAGTCAGAGAAGAGGCTTTAGTTAAAAAAAAAAGAAAGAAAGAAAGAGATAAAAGAAACAAGTCAAATTCACGTGCTCTGACATTTGACTCTAGTCCTTTGGGCTTTCCACATGTCCAGTCCAGGCTCCATGTCCTGAGACGTGGCCTCGATTGTCTGGCTTCTCTCACAGCCTCCGGCTCAGATTTATTCACTCACATGAGATCCAACGTGCCGAGGGTCTATCGGTGGTGGCTGGAAGAGCTTCAGATTTTTCATGATGTTTTCGATAACAGTCATCTAGTGAGTTAAGCAAACATCTACTTAGCAGATGGAAACACTGAGCCCCAGAGAGCAAAAGCCTCTGTGTTAGATAATACTGTAAACTCTGTACGAAAAACTCTTACTTCAGCTGAAATCAAATAAGGAAAAAATTATTCTTATTCCAGGAATGGTGTTTGAAGAATTATGATTCACCCTTGGAGATTTCTGAGAAGATTAGTTAGTAGAGACCAAAGGGCAGGTGTGAGAAGAATATAATTAAGATGCCTACTGATTGGGATAAAATGCTTATTTACCTCAAGAGTCTTTCAAAAACAAAAGTCAAAGAATCCAAGCAGCCCCTTGAACATTAAAAGAGAAGAGAGAAACAGAAAGTCAAAGAAAAACTAGCATTATTAGGGTAATCAGATACATCAAAAAGAAAGATCCTTAAAGATAAGAATCTAGTTACAGAGCACATAGATTTAGACTAATAAGAGCTCTGCAAACACACGTGGAAAGAGGAAAGAGAATGTCGAATTTGGAAGTCCAACTAACTCAGGTACTTAATTTCGTTGGAACTCAATTTCCTCATTGTAAAGATCTATAAGCTCCTTCCAAATCTAAATTTAAGATTTCATAAAATAGATTTAGCTATTACAAATAGTAGCTACAATATTATACAATAATATTATAAATAGATTATTTATTTTATGAAATCTTAAATTTACACAGGCAATATTTGTAGAAAAAATAAAAACGTCTGAGCAAGAAAAATCAAAATCATCAATCTTACCGTCTAGAGAAACCTACTGCAAATATTTGTGTATATGCTCTCAGATTCACATATATACATGTGGAGATAATTTTGTACAAATCTGGTTATGACATGTTTCCAGTCAATGAAATATGTCGAGGGCGTTTTCTTGCCCGAGTTTTGTTTCCATCCCATCATTTGTGATGGCTGCCATGTGTTACCGTTTAAATGAAGGCATCAGAGTACAATGAGTTGCAGGTTGTATCACAGGGCAAATGTGAGTATGTCCAGATTAGGAGGGATGCAGAAAGTTGAGAAAAAAGATAACAATGTTTGACGACTTCTAATTTATAAAGGACTTTTGCACAAAAGCCTACAAAGTATTTTTACATCTTATGACTGCCCAGCTAACACAATGTCTAGCAGATAGGAAACCTCAATAAACATTATTGAATAAGTGAAAAAATACATATGATGTATTATGTATTCCTCATAAAACCAGGATGAGACACACATCACCATTTTACAAATTTTACAGATTACTTCTGTCACCGTGATGAAATCCATTATGATTTATGTAGCATTTTACACAAATCCCTCTCATTAGAGCATAGGATTTCATTCCCATTAAAGAAAGATGGAAACTGAGCCTAGGGACAGATGGTCACCATGTGGGAGAGCTTGAACTTAAATGCAAACCTGCAACACTCTCCATTGCTTCCCAGCCTTGACATGTCCTGTCCCCTTTCATTGAAGGAGTTTGTGTTGTGAGACATATCATCTGTGTGCTCGTGAATGGTTAACACTCAATTCTGGGGGAGGGGGAGTCCTGATTTGTAGCACTTACTGATTTCCTTGGTGTAAATACTCCCACCAGGGCTGATCTGAGGCTGCTGATGAGATGTTACTGAGCACAGATATGGGAGATGTCCACAATTAATACTTAAAAGTGCCAGCTGGCTCTAATGTACTCCTGGACATGATAATCTTTCCTTCCACCTAATTATTAATTCCTGAGGACTAGATCTCTTTTCAGTTTTCACAATGCCACATACCTAGACAGTAATTAATAGATGTTTAGGCTTAGGGTACCAGGGTGGCTCAGTCAGTTAAGCATCTGCCTTGATTTCAGCTCAGGTCATGATCTCTGGGTCATGGGATCAAGCCCTGCACCGGAATCTGCCCACAGGGGAGATTCTGTTTAAGGACTCTCTCTCCCTCTCCCTCAACCCCTCCCCCTCACCTTTGTTGCTCATTCTCTCTCTCTCTCTCTCTTTCTAAAATAAATGTATACATTTTTTAAAAGATTTTATTTATTTAACAGACAGAGATCACAAGTAGGCAGAGAGGCAGGCAGAGAGAGAGAGGGGGAAGCAGGGTCCCCGCTGATCAGAGAGCCCGATGCAGGGCTCGATCCCAGGACCCTGGGATCAGGACCTGAGCTGAAGGCAGAGGCTTTAACCCACTGAGCCACCCAGGCGCCCCAATATATACATCTTTTTAAAAAAAATAGATGTTTAGGCTTGGCGTAAATGTTTAGCCTAGCTTTGCAATTTCAGTTTCCCATTCTCTTTGATTTCCTCACTTATACAGTCCTTTTCCCCAGACTTGGGAGAAAGCATAGAGACAATTCTGTCACTTGGATGGTTTCCCTTTTTTTAATCCCGACTTGTGTCTTTGTCACGGCCTGGGACACAGTCATGACCCTAAAGAGAGAAGCAGCAGCCATGGGGGCTCAGAATCTCCAGGTTTATATTTCTAGTCTTTTAATGCTGAGTTTAGAGTCTCATTCTGTCGTGGGGTCCCAGTGCCTCACACTAACCAAAACACCTGGTTTGTTGCTTCAAAGAGAGCAGTGGGAGGTGGAGGTGGCAAACAGGAAGTGAGGCTGACCTCGCTAGTATATTGGTATATTTCTTCAAACCAAAATTGGTACAAAATCCATAAACAATTCAGAATCAGAATTCAGAATCCTGGACATTGTTAATTACACCAACCAAGGCTACAGCTCTTGGGCTATTTCTTCCCCCTCAACATCTTACTGGTAATGTTTTGTTGTGCATCTTAACTGGAGTTGGTCTGTGCTGATATAGAAACTTAATTTTCTGAGAGTGAAATGTGCAGACTCGAAACAAGAATGAGGAGGAAAGTGGAGAAAAGACACACGTTAGCACCACCTTCTGGAAGCTTCTGGTTCTTACATGCCATCTATGAATGTAATAAAAATGAGATAGGTATTTTGTACTCTGTTCTCTGATACATGGTCAATTTTGAAATTTTCTTAAAAGAAGAAATGTGGAAAACAAATTTAATAAAACATTACTTAAATACTAACTTTTCCTGTACTAAAATATTTATCAAATCTGCTGTTAGACTAAATTTTAACTCTATATTTTTTAATATTTTATTTTTAAGTAATTTCTGTTACCAAAAATATTACTATTTTTTTTTACTATATTACTACACTATTACTGGGGCTGGAACTCACAATCCTGAGATCAAGAGTCATGTGCTCCACCAACTGAGCCGGACAGGTGTCCTCAATTTTTTAATTTTTTAATTTAAATTCAATTGATTAACATATAATGTATTTTTAGTTTCAGGAGTACAGATCTGTGATTCATCAGTCTTATATAATTACATTATGTGCCTTCCTTAATGTCCATCATCCAGTTACTCCATTCCCCAATGCCCCTCCCCTCCAGCAACCCTCAGTTTGTTTCCTATGATTAAGAGTCTCTTATGGCTTGTCTCTCTCTCTGGTTTCGTCGTGTTTTATTTTTCCCTCTCTTCTCCTATGATCTCCTCTTTTATTTCTCAAATTCCACATATGAATGCAATCATATGATAATTGTCTTTCTCTGATTGACTTATTTTGCTTGGCATAATACTCTTTAGGTCCATCCATGTCATTGCAAAAGGCAAGATACCATTTTTGATGGCTGAGTAGTATTCCATTGTATACATATACCACATCTTCTTTATCCATTCATGTGTTGATGGACATCTGGGTTCTTTCCATAGTTTGGCTATTGTGGACATTGCTGCTATAATTTGGGGGTGCAGGTGCCCCTTCAGATCACTACTCTTATATCTTTGGGGTAAATCCTTAGTAGTGCAATTGCTGGGTCATAAAGTAGCTCTATTTTCAACTTTTTGAGGAACCTCCATACTGTTTTCCACAGTAACTGCACCAGCCTTTATCATTACCAAGAGTGTAAGAGGTATCCCCTTTCTCCTCATCCTTGCCAACATCTGTCATTTCCTGATTTGTTAATGTTAGCCATTCTGACTGGTGTGAGGTGGTATATCATCATGGGTTTTTTTTTTAAAGAATTTATTTATTTATTTGACAGAGAGAGACAGCAAGAGAGGGAACACAAGCAGGAGGAGTGGGAGAGGGAGAAGCAGGCTTCTGGTTGAGCAGGGAGCCCAATGCAAGTTTCATCTTGACCTGAGCCAACAGCAGATGCTTAACTGCTGAGCCAACTGGCAACCCTTCATCATGGTTTGATTTGTATTTCCCTGATGCCAAGAGATATTGAGTGTTTTTTCAAGTCTATTGGCCATTTGGATGTGTTCTTTGCAGAATGTCTGTCGTGTCTTCTGCCTATTTCATGATGGGATTATTTGTTCTTTGGGTGTTGAGTTTGGTAAGTTCTTGATAGATTTTGGATACTAGCCTTTTATCTGATATGTCATTTGCAAATATTTTCTCCCATTCTGTTGGTTGTCTTTTAGTTTTGTCTAGTATTTCCTTTGCTGGGGATACAGGCTGGTGCCTGTATCTTATCTTGATGAAGTCCCAATAGTTCATTTTGCCTTTGTTTCCCTTGCCTTTGGAGACCTGTCTAGCAAGAAGTTCTTGCAGACAAGATCATAATATTGCTGCCTGTGTTCTCCTTTAGGGTTTTGATGGACTGCCATCTCACATTTAGCTCTTATATCCATTTCTTGAGACCATTTTTGTGTATGGTGTAAGAAAATGGTCCAGCTTCATTCTTCTGCATGTGGTTGCCCAGTGTTCCCAACACCATTTGTTGAAGAGACTGTCTTTTTTCCACTGGACATTCTTCCCTGCTTTGTCAAAGATTAGTTGGCCATAGAGTTAGGGGTCCATTTCTGGGTCCTCTACTCTGTTCCATTGATCTATGTGTCTGTTTTAGTGCCAGTATCATACTGTCTTGATGACTACAGCTTTGTAAGAGAGCTTTAAGTCTGGGATCCTAATGCCACCAGTTTTGGTTTTCTTTTTTTCAACATTCCTTCAGCTATTTAGGGTCTTTTCTGGTTCCATACAAATTTTAGGATTCTTTGTTCCAGCTCTGTGAAAAAAAGTTGATGGTATTTTGATAGGGATTTCATTGAATATATAGATCGCTCTAGGGAGCATAGACATTTTAACAAGATTTGTTCTTCTAACCCGTGAGCATGGAACGTTTTTCCATTTCTTTATATCTTTCTTAATTTCTTTTATGAGCATTGTATTGTTTTCTCTGTACAGATCCTTTACCTTGTTGCTTAGGTTTATTCCTTGGTATTGTACGGTTTTGGGTGCAGTTATAAATGGGATCAACTCCATAATTTCTCTTTCTTCTGTCTCATTGTTAGTGCCTAGAAATGTGACTGCTTTCTGTGCATTGATTTTCTATCCTGCCACATTGCTGAATTCCTGTGTGAGTTCTAGCAATTTTGAGGTGGAGTCTTTTGGGTTCTCCTCATAGAGTATCATGTCATCTGCAAAGAGTGAGAGCTTGACTTCTTTTCTGATTCAGATGCCTTTTATTTCTTTTTGTTGTCTGGTTGCTGAGGTTAAGACTTCTAGTACTATGTTGAACAACAGTGGTGATAGTGGACAGCCCTGTTGTGTTCCTGACTTTAGAGGAAAGCTCTCAGTTTTTCCCCAATTGAGAATATTTGCTGTGGCCTTTTTGTATGTGGGTTTTATGATATTGAGGTATGTTCCTTCTACCCCTATACTGTGAAGAGTTTTAATCAAGAAAGGATGCTGTACTTTGTCAAATGCTTTTTCTGCATCTGTTGAAAGGCTCTTATGGTTCTTGTCCTTTCTTTTGTTAATGTACTCTATCACATTGATTTGGGGATGTTGAGCCACCCTTGCAGCCCCAGAATAAATCCCATTGGTCGTGGTGAACAATCCTTTTAATGTACTGTTGCATCCTATTGGCTAGTATCTTGATGAGAATTATAGCATCCATGATCATCAGGGATATCGGTCTGTAATTCTTTTTAGTGGGGTCTTTGTCAGGTTTTCTGAGCAAGGTAATGCCTGGCTCATAGAAAGACGTTGGAATTTTCCTTTCCATTTCTATTTTTAGAAACAATTTCAGGGGGCGCCTGGGTGGCCCAGTGGGTTAAGCCTCTGCCTTTGGCTCAGGTCATGATCCCAGGGTCCTGGGATCAAGTCCCGCATGGGGCTCTCTGCTCAGCGGGGAGCCTGCTTCCCCCTCTCTCTCTGCCTGCCTCTCTGCCTACTTGTGATCTTTGTCTGTCAAATAAATAAATAAAATATTTTTTTTTTAAAAAAGAAACAATTTCAGAAGAATAGGTATTAATTCTTCCTTAAATGTTTGGTAGAATTCCCCTGGGAAACCAACCAGCCCTGGACCCTTGTTTGTTTGAAGATTTTGGATTACTGCTTCAATTTCCTTGCTTGTGATGGGTCTGTTCAGGTTTTCTGTTTCTTCTGTTTCAGTTTTGGTAGTTGATACATCTCTAGGAATGCATCCATTTCTTCCAGATTGCCTAATTTGTTGGCATATATTTGCTCATAATATGTTCTTATAATTGTTGGCATTTCTTCAGTGTTGGTTGTGATCTCTCGTCTTTCATTCATGATTTTACTTATTTAGGTCCTTTCTCTTTTCTTTTTAATAAGTCTGGCTAGGAGTTTCTTGATCTTGTTAATTCTTTCAAAGAACCAGCTCCTAGTTTCATTGATCTCCTCTAATCTTTATGAATTCTCTTCTCCTGCTGGGTTTAGGCTTTATCTGCTGTTCTTTCTCCAACTCCTTTAGGTGTAAGGTTAGGTTGCATATTTGAGATCTTTCTTGTTTCTTGAGTTATATGTGTTATATACTTCCCTTCTAGGACTGCCTTTGCTGCATCCCAAAGGTTTTGAACAGTTGTGTTTTCATCTTCATTTGTTCCCATGATTTTTAAAATTCTTTAATTTCCTGATTGACCCATTCATTCTGTAGTAAGATGCTTTTTAGCCTCCATGTATTTTAGTTCTTTCCAAATTTCCTCTTGGGATTGAGTTCCAGTTTCAAAGCATTGTGGTCTGAAATTATACAGGGAATGATCCCATTCTTTGGTACCAATTGAGACCTGATTTGTGAACCAGCACATGATCTATTCTGGAGAATGTTCCATGTACATTTAAGTAGAATGTGTATTCTGCTGCTTTAGGATGATCTGGTCCAGTGTGTCATTCAAAGCCCTTGTTTCCTTGTTGCTCTTCTGCTTAGATTATCTGTCCATTGCGGTGAGATGGGTGTTAAAGTCCCCTACTATTATTGTATTATTAATAATGCATTTATTTAATTTTGTTATTAATTGGTGTATATAATTGGCTACTGCCATGTTAGGGGCATAAATATTTATAATTGTGAGATCTTCCTGTTGGATAACCCTTTAGTTATGACATAGTGTCCTTCCTCATCTTCTATTACAGTCTTTGGTTTAAAATCTAATTTGTCTGGTATAAGGATTGACAGCCCAGCTTTCTTTTGATGGCCATTAGAATGATAAATGGTTTTCCATCCCCTCACTTTCAATCTAGAGGTGTCTATGGGTCTAAAATGAGTCTCTTGCAGACAGCATATCAATGGATCTTACCTTTTTTTATCCAATATGATACCCCATGTCTTTTGATTGGGGCATTTAGCCCATTTACATTCAGAGTAACTATGGAAAAATATGAATTTAGTGCCATTGTATTATCTGTAAAGTCACTGTTTCTGTATATTGTCTCTGTTCCTTTCTGGTCTATGTTACTTTGGGCTCTCTCTTAGCTTTAGAATCCCCTTTAGTATTTCTTACAGGGCTGGTTTAGTGATCACAAATTCTTTCAGTTTCTGCTTGTCCTGGAAGCTTTTTACCTCTCCTATTTTGAATAGGAGAGAGATTTTATCTCTATTTTGAATTGATATCCTAGCTGGATAAAATATTCTTCATTGCATATTTTTCTTATTTAGCACCCTGAATATATTATACCAGTCTTTTCTGGCCTGCCAGGTCTCTGTGGATAGGTCTTTTGCCAGTCTAATGTTTCTACCCTTGTAGGTTTGGCTCCCTTCTCCTGAGCTGCTTTCAGGATTTTCTATTTGTCTCTGAGATTTGCAAACTTCACTATTGTATGTGAAGGTGATAACCTATCTTTATTGATTTTGAGGTGGGTTCTCTGTGCTTCCTGGACTTGGATGCCTTTCCTTTCCAGGATTAGGACAGTTCTCCACTAAAATTTTCTCCAATATACCTCTGCCCTCTCTCTTTTTCCTCTTCTTCTGAAATCCCAATTATTTTAATATTGTTTTACTTTATGGTATCACTTATCTCTTGAATTCTCCTCTCATGATACAGTGGTTGTTTGTCTTTCTCAGCTCCTTTATTCTCTATCATTTTGTCTTCTACATCACTAATTCTCTCTTCTGCCTCATTTATTCTAGCAGTTAGAACTTCCATTTTTTATTTCATCTCATTAATAGCCTTTTTGATTTTGATTGATTAGATCTCAGTTCTTTTATTTCTCCAGAAAGGGATTCTCTAGTGTCTTCTTCAAGTCAAGCTAGTGTCTTCATAATCATTATTCTGAACTCTAGTTCTGACATCTTACTTATATCCATACTGATTAGGTCTCTGGCAGTCAGTACTGCCTCTTGTTCTCTTCTTTGAGATGAGTTTTTCCATCTTGTCATTTGTGCAGAAAGTGGTTGCTTTTCTATTTGTAGAGTTGCGGCTATTATTTTCTTAGATCTCTTACTGAATTCGCAGGTGTTCAGAATAATTTAATGGCTATCTAGCTAAATCCCTGGGATCAGACAAAACTAAGGTTTCCTAACACTCCTCTGCCACCTGGGACTACTCAGATGTCTTGAATTTTGACTGTACTTACTTTCCCCCTCCAATCTACTCTCCCTTCAAATACTAACATCTAGTAGGATAGCCAAAGGCTAGCAAAGGGAAAATAAGAAAAGCAAAGTCCACTGGTCTGAAGAAATTAAGAAGTGATTCTATATGCAAAGCCAAGACAACCCTCTCCCTCAGGAGAGAAATGTACCTCCAGCAACTACTAAAATCAGATAACCATAGCAAAATGAAAACAAAAAAAGATATGCCAGCTGCATGCAGCAACAAGCCACACACCTAGCAGCAGCCCTGCTGGAAAGCTTCTTCCCACTGTAGTCTAGGCCTCCTGGGTTGGGGACAGAAGCCTTCGCAATTGCCCTGGGCAAGTTACACCTGTGGAGCCTGATTTGCCAACACCAAGCCCCACAACTTCATTTCCACAACACGGAGCAGCTTCAGAAAGGCTCAGGATACCTTCTCCTTTCCTCTTTTGAGTTTTACTTCATTCACAATCATTTTTAATGGCTATTTGTAGGACACAGATAACACATTTTTCTCTCCCCAAAAAGACCAGACCTTTTTTCATAGTGTTATTACTTGGTATTTGTACATTACTTTGTGCTTTTCAAAGGCTACCATTGCTGTCACCTCCCGACACACTGTGAGGTGGGTAGAAAGGTGTCCCTCCTCATGCCACCAATGAGAAACTGAGGTTCCAGGAGAGCTGAGGTGCTGTTCAGACCCCAGACACCAGCAGCTCTGGCCCCCAGGTTGTGCCTTCAGTCACTCTGTGGTGACTCGTAAGCACCCACGGGCCAGGTCGGGCTTACAGTGTGTGGAGTGGCAACAGAGTCCACTGGGACAAAGCCTAGGTGAGCTGCTGCTCCCATTCCACCCAGGCTGCCTGAGAGGTGCTCTGTGGAGCTGAAGGGAGGGATGAGGGAGAGAAAGCTCTCCAAGGACATACTAAAAGACACCTTGAGCTGAGCATGGGATTGGTTCAGATGTCATGAAATACTTGTTAAATACCCACTATATGCTAAGAACTCTAAGCCAGACTGGCTCCTGTATGCTTCTCAGGGGTCTTTCAGTCAGGTCAGTATGACTAATGACTACCATACAACCGAGAAATGGTCATTATCATAAAGAAAGTATGCTATGAGATACAGAGGAGGGGTGAAGAGAGGAGAGCTCGGGTGGTTTTTCACAGGCCTCAAATGAGATAGCAGATGTGAGGAATGGTTTGAGATCAGAAATAGTTCATAACCACACACACACACACAGACTCCCAGACCCTCTTAACCCCTCAGGTTTCCCAGGGCTGCCCCAGAGGCCTGCACCACCTAAAACCCTGAGGAGCAAGTCACACAGGTATTAAAGATGCCAAGATTCATGAAGGTTTTCTCCAAACCTGAGGGTTCACAAAGGACTGTCTCTTCCCATTTTTTCATACTCTAAACTTGCTGGGACCAAGCTGTGGGAAGCCAGGGGCTGTACAGTGTCATTGGCTTGGGAGAGTGTGGCAACTTTTCCTGGTTTCTGGAATCATACCTAATGGTTAATTATCATCCTGGGAGCTAGTTCTGTTTTGTAGGGTCTCCCAGCCTTCCTGGAGATAGGACGGTGGTCACTGAAATTGCTCCATGTTAACAGCAGAAACTCTTCAACTGGCTCAGCTTAGAAGACACTCTGCCTGCGACCCACACTGTCCTATCACATGCCCTTCTTTGTCCTCCTCCAATAATGACTGCTTAACAAGCCCTGTGGAGGTTTCCCACAAATACCAATGAGTAATTCCTTTTGGTTTTCAGAACATGAGAACTAAGGAAGTAATTTCAAGGGTTTGAAAGTAAACTACAGTTCCCATTTTTATGTTCCAGGCTTCACAGAGGTTAATAAATATTCTATATAGGAGAAAGCAAAATCCTACCAGTCCATGGTCTGTGAAAGTTCTATCAATTGGCATCATGATCACAATAATTTTATCTGGGCCTTAAGCCAGGGCCCTCTAACTAGATCATGGAGGTCCACTGCTGCCTGCGGAGTGCTGTTCTGAAAGTGTGCTTTGGGGTTTTGGAATTCTCTGAGGATGTTAGTTGGAAAGCAAGAGGTCAGGCTCTTGTGAGAGATTTTATCCTCACTCCTCACTTCTAGTTTCAATCCAAAAATTAGACAAGAAGCAGAATTGAAGTTCATTCATTCACTTGACAAACATTTATTTTACACTTGCACTGAGCACACCTTATATTAAGCATGAGAAATAAATATGTGATTAGAACCTGGTCCCTGCCCTAGGAGATAAGATACATAATAAAAGTGCATTTACTGCGAGCTCAGAGCTCTTCAATGTATGGTTCCCTGTCTTACTATTTTCCATCCCTTGCACTTAGCATAGTATCTGAGATTTAAGAGAAAGACCTCAGTAAGTCTTCGCTGAATGAGTAAGAGTCGATCATTAATCATCTACTTGCAACAATGGCAATGTGTCCACTTTATTTTTTTTATTTTTTTTAATATTTTATTTATTTATTTGAGAGAGAGATCACAAGTAGGCAGAGAAGCAGGCCTAGAGAGAGGGGGAAGCAGGCGTAGAGAGAGGGGGAAGCAGGCTCCCTGCTGAGTAGACAGCCCAATGCAGGGCTCGATCCCAGGACCCTGAGATGATGACCTGAGCTGAAGGCAGAGGCTTAACCCTCTGAGCCACCCAGGTGCCCCACGTGTCCACTTTAGAAGAAAGGTGGCAATGGTATGTTGTCAGCAAGGACTCTATGGTAACATGCAAATAAAGAAATTATTGCTATAGCTTATTAAAGAAATTTAAAAAGTAACATAGGCACAGAGGAAAGAACATTTAATTCTGCCTAGGAGGGCTGCGATGTTGAAAGGGGAAAACTCATTGTTTCTCCTTTATTTACCACTCTACTCCCAATATTTCTGGCATCAAACATTGAGGGGATGAGAGTGGTGGTTCACACACCAAGCAATTGTCCAGCACTAGCTGGGTGTCCTACAATTCAACTCAATGCTGACACTGTCTACCTGGAGATAGTATCAGATCCCACAGGTTAAGGGCTCCATCCCACATGACTGCCCTCACATCAGACATCAGTTGCAAGCCCTCCTCATCACCTGTACTACTGATCAACCATAAAATCAGAAGTTCCCACCACCCCCTTCTCAAGTTTGATAATTTGCTAGGATAGCTTGAAGAATAGGAAAACAGGTCGCTATTATATTACTGGTTTATTCTAATAGGATATGACTCAGGAACAGCCAGATGAAAGAGAGGCTCAGTACAAGGTATGGAAGAAGGGACACGGAGCTTCCACGCCCTCTCTAAAAAGGCTACCCTCCCACCACCTCCATCCCAGAAGCTCTCTAAATGCCTAGTATAAAGCATGTTCAGGACAAGAATTAAATAAACGTTTGTCAGATGAATGAACAAACACTAATTTTGGAATTTTTATGGAGGCTTCATTATGTTGACATGATTGATTAAATCACTGGCCACTGGTAATTAATTCAAACTCTAGCCCCACTCCCATCCCCAGGTCTGAAGTGGGGAGTGAAAGTTCCAACTGTAGTTATAGTTGCTTGCCCTAGCATCCAGCCCCCAATCTTAGGGTGCTTTCAAAAAGTCACCTTATTAACATAAACTCAGTGGAGTTCAGAGGAGTTTATTATGACTAACAAAAGAGATCTTTATGGCTCTATCACCTAGAAAATTCCCAGGGTTTTAGGAGCTCTGTGCCAGGAACTGGACTTTTCCTGTGCCAGGAAAAGACCAAATTATATTTCTTATTATAAATCACAGCATCACAGATGTCTTCATAGGGAAGTTGCCATTTGAGCTGAATTTTAAGGGACAAGTAGAATTCACAAATGTCTAAGGTGGAAAGGCCAGTCCCCATTAAAGAACAACATGGAAAAAGTCCCTAAGAAATGAAAGATCACGACCCATCATGGAAGAGATGGATACAGGATACATGTGGGCAAGCAGAGAGGTGATAGCAAAAATCTGGGCAAAGGGTTTTGTTTTCCTTCTGCCATCCTTAGGAGGTCCGGCTGTCTCCTACAAACAATACCAAGCCGTTGAACAGTTTTCAAACTCACTGTGCTAGCAACATGAAGATGCAGGCTAGAAGCCACAGACAGTAAGAGGGGTAGCATTTGTCCATGTGAGGAATAACACAGTACCAAAAAGGCCAGTCCAGGACAGGGGGCTGG
Organism: Lutra lutra; assembly: GCF_902655055.1. Classification (NCBI taxonomy): domain Eukaryota; kingdom Metazoa; phylum Chordata; class Mammalia; order Carnivora; family Mustelidae; genus Lutra; species Lutra lutra. The sequence continues at coordinate 7,254,175 of NC_062291.1, read as the reverse complement.
AAAGATGAAGAAGTGAGGAGTGTTTAAGACATATGATCAAAGGTGGCTCTCAAAGGACTCAAGCTTTAGAATTTAACAGATCCAAGGTCCAGTTCTGCTATCTATTCACGTATGATCTTGAGCAAGCAACATGGGCCTTGGTTTCTACATCTATAAAACACAGCTAAGAGTACCTACCTCATACCGTTGGTACATTAAGTTAAAATATTAGGGATTAGTATAATGTCTGGCACATAGGACCTTCTAAACAAATGTTAGCTCTAATTACTACTACAGATTAGGCATGGGGTGGGGGGAGATGGAAAAAGAGGAATCGAAGAAGACTTGGGTTTCTAAACAAAGCAGGTAGGGAAAGTTGGTTTCGTGGACATAGATAAAGAAGCAGGTGGAAGAGCCACTTGCAGGAAAGAATTTCGATTTCCAGTTTTGGAAATGTTGAATTTAAGATGTCTATGAGGGGTGCCTTGGTGGCTTGGTGGGTTAGCATCTGCTTTCAGCTCGGGTCATGATCCCGAGGTCCTGAGATTGAGCCCCGCATCAGGCTCCCCACTCAGTGGGAGGTCTTCGTCTCCCTTTGCCGCTACCCTTGCTCTGCTCTCTCTCTCACTGTCTCTCAGATTAATAAAATCTTTAAAAAAAAAAAAAAGATGTCTACGGGACAGCAGTGGAAATGTCCATTGGGCATTCAGTAGAGAGCTCTGGGCTGGAACTGGAGATTTCGGGGATTCACGGCACAAACAAGGACACTGAAACCAGTAGAGGACATGAAATCATTTGTAGGAAGAGGAAGAGAGAAGAGGAGAGACTCATTCGGAGGAAGAGGAGAGAACTCAGAGGATACCAGCAGGCAGCGGGGATACTAAGAAAGGCACCCGAAAAGGATCCTGGGAACTTTAGCAGATGGAAGAGTGGGGCTGTCCACTAACAATGCTCCCACGGGAGGGGAGTGTTCACGCAGAACCACCGGGTGCCTGCTTTCTGCGGAGGAGCTCGCAAAAGTAAATGAGACACCAGCTTGGCCCTCACGGAACTTACGAGAGAGCTCCAGGAGCTTCAAAACAGGACCTGCAATGGACTACAATTCTTAGTTACCTCTTTCCTTTCTTATTCTTTATGAGTAAACAATTTTCACTTGTAATTTCTCTGCCCACCCCTGTCTTTGCTTACAGGGTAGAGGCTGTGCGATCCCAGGGTTTCAAGCCCTGTGTAGACAGCAGGCCTGCTGAAACCATTATTTTGGCCAGGCCAGGTCAGACCAGATGTCCTGTGTTGCCGTCCAGCGCTGCAGGGCTTCCTCCCAGATTGCTGTGGCACCTCGCTTGGGCCAGCCAGTCCTTTAAGAAGTGAGTCAAACCCTCTGGCCAGGAAGGAAGGAAGTGTTGGAGGTTGCAGCTACTTTAACAATCTTGGGCTTTGCAAAAGATACGTGGATTTCAAGTTAACTTTAAAACATGTCCTGTTTTGGAACAATGTGCTATACACGTCAGGGTACGCAAGAAGCTCTATCTGTGAAATTCCACGGGTCAAAGAGAGATACATGTTGGAAGACCGAGTGGGAACTGGTGGACGGGAACACAATATTTGTCCACACTCTCAGCTCAGCGTAGAGCTGTACTTCTGCTGCCAAATCCTCCCCCACTGTGATGAAAGGGCACAACAGTGCAAATCTGCAAACAATGCTCCCAACAGCTCCCTCTATGGATTAGACAACTTTGTCCCAGAATCAAAGGCTGGGGTAGTTGCCCTAGGATAGCTCTTCTGCCCCGTTCTCCTGAGGCTACCTACTTTGTACATAATCAGGACAGTTATTTTTGGTACTGGGCAAGAAAATCCAAGTGCCAGTGAAATCCATTTTAGTTAACTTATAGGTACACAGTAATGAGCGATGAAGATGATTGTGAAGGGAGAGCAAACACAACCCAATACTCAACGGACCGGGCATGGATTTAAGTAGTTTACATGCAGTAACTCAATCCTCAAAAAAACCGCAGAAGGTAAGTGTTATTATTAGCCAATTTAACAAATGGGGAAACTGATAGAAAGCGGCTGAGTGGAGCGGCTGAGTGGAAGACTGGATTGACTGTGGGGGAAAAAAAAAAAACCATAAAGGATCTTTTTGGAGTGTTGGAAATGTTCCACAGCATAATTTTGATAGTGGTTACATGATTGTATCCATTTGTTAATATCTGCCAAATCCCACACTTAGGGTCAGTGAATTGTACTGTATGTAATACATCAATAAGGTTAATTAAAAGAAGGAAAAATGAGGAACGCTTCCAAGAAGAGGTAGCAAAGAGGGGGAACGAGGCCTTACTACCTAGGTGAACTCAACAAAGTACAGAACAGCTCTACGCCTCTATTTCCATACATATAAGGTAAGAATGATAATACCTAATCTGCAATAAATGTTGGGTTTCTTTCTTTCCTTCTTTTGCCCCCGTTCCATACTCTCCGACTGAGCCAGCTATAAATGAAGCCTATCATTTATGGGTGAGACGGGAGTTCTTGCTACAACCCTTCTCCCCGAGGTTGTCAGATGGAAATTGTTTTCCCTGTAAAGGAGAGTTTTCTCCTCTGTAGATAAGAAGACTGTCATACATGATTGAGGAAGCCCAAATGGACACAATGTTTTCAGAGTGGAATTTTATAGTACGAACAAAGTTTAAATGCACATGTTTTTCCTTAACAACTCACTTCTATAAACCTATGTTGCAGAAACATTGGCAAAAAATTGCAAACATATCTCCATAGAAGGATGCACGTGGAAGCTTTGTAAGAGCAAAATCAAAAACAATCTCGGGTTTCGTTCTGTGAGTTGTGAGTCCTCCTTTCCCTGGAATACGAGGTGCTGACGGGCAATGTAAATAAGATGTGTGTATACTAGTTGTTTTTCAGGATCCCTGCTTTATTTCATTTGGTGATAGGATTCTGGCCTCCTGCCACTCCTGTCCATTCTAAGTGGGCACCTAAAGACTACATTAGCTTAGGTGGGTATGAAGACCCCAAGGGGCAACGTAGCTCAATCCTACATGTACATGGACAGCCAAAAGCTCCTTTTTAGCCAGGTGTGGCGGAGGATCCATATTCTGGCCAATGGGATGTGAGCAGAAGCTACACATGCAACGAAATGGTCACATCCTTCAAAAGGAAGTTTGCTGTCGTTCGTGTCCCCTGTTCCCTTCTTGTGCTGGACCCCAGAGATAACATTTTAATGCAGACAAGGACCCCTTCTAGGAGATGAAACTCTGTGGAACAAAGGTTACCTGCCCAGTCCTCTCACTACTTCTAGAAAGAGGAAGAAAATTCTATGCTGCTTGTGCCATTGTAGTCTGGAGTTTCTATTAGAGCAGCTAATTCTAGATCCTAAGTAACACAGTATGGGCGTATAGTCTTACCACTACTGATAATCATAATTATCACACATCTAGTGTTTATTATGTGCCGGTCCCTGTTGTAGACACTTCACATGCCATAACTCGTTTAATCCTCACAATGACCCCATAACGTGAGTTCCATAATTGTCCCTATTAAGACACAAGGAGGTCAAGGAATTTGCCCAAGGTCTTCCAATGAAAATGGCAGAGTTGGGACATGTACTCCAGAGGCTACAATCCTAATGTAAATCCCAAATTACCTCTGGTTATGGAATATACACATGGGGAAGGAGAAAGTTTCCTTTTTATATTATACATTTCTGAATGTTTGAAGTTTATATAACAGTCAAGCATTATTTTTCTAATTTGTAAAAGAAAGGACTTTTCCTAAATCTAGATATTTTGGTGAAAAATTACCACAATGAAGAGTGGTACCATTAACTTAAAACACAACTTTTATAAAAAAAGAAAAAATTCACTTTTCAGGCCTAATTGCTCAGCCTCAGAGAGAGCAGGAAAGCTGCCGTGTGGTGAGCCATACCATTACAAGACAGTGGTAAAGGATGGGTCTGATGCAAAGATAGCAGAATAGGTCTGAAAATACTCTGCAGATGGGCCAAACTAGCCAGCTGATGCTGCTGTCCAAACAACCAGATGGACACATTTCTCATTTTTCATCATTTGTTTTGCCATAATACATCTTCAGTGTAAACCTAGAAAGGAAAAAAGACCCTCTCAGTCAACCACTCCTCTCTTGAGAGGGTCTCAGGCTTATAGTCTCTCTTTACATTTGTAAATATTTAGCCCTCTAGTTCCTGGAAGAAAATGAGTCTTGACTTTCGTAAACCTTCCTGTGCTGCATAACTACTCTGTGGGGTGTGTGTGCTGAGCCAAAATGTCGCACCATATGTGAACTGAAACGAGTGGCTTGCTGACTGTTTCAGTTTCCACTCTTGTAACTGGAATGAAGGGTATCAACGCAATATAGGGTTTGCAAGACTAAAAGGATTCGGGAGTTTCTGTGCTTTTACTTATCTGCAAAGAGGCCAGGCTTAAAAGAAATGTGTGTGCATTACACAGAACCCCACGTAAGCCCCAAAGTCAGCAGATTTTAAGTGAAAAGTGCATTTTGCACCTCAGGCCACTTATAGAAAGTATTTTCTTCCATATTAGGTTTAAAAAAATCTACCCATAATACATTATGTCCCATTTTTTATTTTTTTTTCCATTTCTAAAGATAATATGTTATTAACAGTTTCATAACTGCAGTATTTTACTCATTTGCTTTTTTTTCCTTTTAACAATATGACAATCATCAGCTGTGTTTTTTTCTTAGTATTATCTGTGGAATAATGTCTTCTGAATGAATGAAGACTCCATTTTGTGGGCAACAATGAAAAATTGTGCTTGTTTTAAACATGTATCTATAGCTATCATTCCCCTCCCAAGACCTTTCTGGAAACTGAGAATAATGATGGAATCTCCCATGTGGTATTTGATGCTAATACCCCAGGTTCTGTTATCTAGTTGGCTCATGTTCTCATTAAGGAGACTTTGCTTTGAACAGGATAGCTTTTGCTCAAAATTGGCTAGTTTGGTAAGAATTTCACAAGCACCTACTATGTGCTTTGTTCTGTGGTGGGACCTAGAAGTAAACCAGGAATAGTGAGTCTAGTAAGGAAGAAGGACTCTCTTTTTTTATCAACACAATGACAAAGATATAAAAGTGATAAAATCTGCATTTTTCCCCATCTTTTAATTAGTTTATTCATATAATTTAAAATAGATGTTGATGGCTTTCAACTACTATCAAATTTAGATTGCTCTCATTACTTTTCAAAGAGTCATGTAACATTTTAGAATGCCAACATTTATGACACTCTGGATGTTACATACTTTGCTACTATATACATTTATTATCAAAGCTTTATGGTTTTTTCCTTTTGTTTTTATAGAGAAGATAAACTTGTATTTTATTTTGTCCAAAAAGGGGAACCAGAATCACCTTAATATAACATTGCCTCTCCTGTCGTTGCAGTCACAGTCCATCAACAGGCCGGAAAAGTCATCCCATCCCTGCGGTAGGCACTTGTGAATGGGGAAAAGGGGGCCGTAGCATCGAACAGCCTCTCTGATGTGGCAAGGCTGGATGACACCGCTGTTAAGCCTCAACGCCACAGGCCACAGTGCTCTTTTTTTCTTTTCCTTTGTTTGGTTTTAGCTAACTCTTGTCCAGCACTCCCATTCCCTAGGGATCCTGCTGTGGTTTTTTTGTTTTGTTTTGTTTTTTTCTGAGTGCTGCGACCCAGATGATGGAGCTGTTGGTGTAGGAGGAGGTGTGTTCTCAGGAGACTGTAGGTAGGACTTCATACAAGACCCCTCAGCAGAATTGTGATACTAAATGAGGGTTGCAGAATGGCATGTAAAGGAGTCTCCTGCCTTGGTTACCATGCCCTACCTCACAAGAAGAGACAAGGCCACTAATTGTGCCACTGTTTCATTTGCAAAATACACCCAAAAAATGTGCAATGAGGTATGCAGTTTTGTATAATTGTTTTTTGAAGTATGCAGGTATACCATTACTTCCAGGTTGTGGAACACAATAGGTTCCAAACATGCATATTTTTAAAAAAGATTTTATTTATTTATTTGACAGAGAGAGATAGAGAGATCACAAGGAGACAGAGAGGCAGACAGAGACGGGGGGAAGCAGGCTCCCTGCTGAGCAGAGAGAAGCCTTCCGGGCTCGATCCCAGGACCCTGAGATCATGACCTGAGCCGAAGGCAGAGGCTTAACCCACTGAGTCACCCAGATGCCCTGAAACATGCATATTTTAGATGATAAAGAAATGATACACGGAAACTAGTCATATTGCAAAAAAAAAAAAAAAAAAAAAAAGCTCTTTCCTAACATCTTAGAATAATGTTACACTCATATAAAAGTCTTAATGCCTGACTTGGGACATAGGTTTCCACCCCTGGTTACACCTCGGGGTGCTCAAAAGCAGGAGGACAAAAATGGGAGATGAGAAGTAGCCTTGCACAGTCTTCAGCGAGTTTCTTGGTTGATATAAGGGTGTCAGCCTAGTTTTCCTCCTCATTTGTATAAAACGTGCCACTGCCCACTTCACAGGGTTGTACAGCTAATGACAGAAGTTCAATGCGTGTTTCTTGGTATCGCCAGTGGATTTAGACCAGCACTACCCCGCCAAGCTGGAAAGTTCACCACCAGTAGCTCCTACCAGCGGGTTATGGCCCTGCCTCACCTCACCACAGCCGTCCTCCTGGTGATGGGGCGGTTTGGGGACAGCTGGTAAAACTGGGGACATTTGCGTTGCCCAGCATCCAGCGGGTGGCGGCCGTGTTTGCGGCTCACTGTTCTACACCAGGGCAGCGTCCCAGGAAACCATACCCGGCAGCAGCGGCTCGGACTGGGAGAGGCCCTGAGTTTCCCCAGGAAGTTGGTCCAAAGGGTTTGGCAGGCACCAGCCACCTGTCTACTTCCCCTACCGGCATTTAGGACTGTACCTTCCTACCTGATGTGGCCTCATGTACTCACCACTGGCCAGGGACCCTCAAGTGCAGGGACAGAAGGAGGACATAGCCTTCTGGGAGCCCCTGGCCATCCACTGGCCCTATCAAGTCTGTCTTCTAAGAGGCAGAAGGACAAAGAAAACCTGAGAGAGGAAGCAACTGAGCAGAATTTGAGAGAAGGACAGGAGGTCACACAAGGCCGGGGCAAGATCGGCTGGAGCGACCCGCCGGGAAGGGGGGCTTCGGGGGCGGGGACAGCCTCGGGCCATCGCGGAGCTCGGGCTCCTTCTGGTGCTCACAGGCACGGTCCTGGGGCCCTCTCCGTGCTGTGACACACCTCTCGTCAGTCTGGGGTACGTTGCCAGTGTGAGGGTCTGTGCCGTGTGGATGCAGGCCTCAGCGGTTCTTGGATTCCACACGAAAGATTTAGGTGAGATCCGCGCTCAGACAAGACAGCCAGAAGGAAAGCAGCCAGACAGAGCCGTTTCCGGATGGGACACGCGCAGGGCGGGAGAACCGGCAGGCCCAGAGGCGGCAACTGCACCGTATACGCAGTCTGTGTCCGCGTAGACTACGGGTCATAGGTAGGGCGGTCTCCGACTGAGGTTTCCGATCCTCGAAGGGACTCCTGCCAGGTGGCAGGGGAAGTTTTGGGTCCTACAAGGTTCTTGCCTGAACGGTCATGGCCACCTTCCCCCATGGAGGGGTAGAAACCACAACGGAAATACAGTCTAGCGAAGCGACAGGTTACCTAGGACAGAGCTTGGAGGGGAGGCTGCATGCTCTGCACCTGTGGCTCTTGGTCTTTTAGGCCGGGGGTCTTGGAAGCCGCAAGGCCATGGTGTTGAGGGGTCTTGGAAGCCACAAAGTCAGGATGTTGTGTCCCCGAACTACTACTGGGTAACCTCTTGATCACCATCCTTGCCTGCAGCTCCTGTCTAACCGCCTGCTCCAGCAGTAAGATTGTCTAAGAGCACATGCGTTATAATTGCATATCATATGCATACGAACACAATCTATAATTATACTTATAAATATGAAGTGAATTTTGTATGAGGCATATTTATATAAAGTGAGTTTTTTTTTTTTTAAAGATTTTATTTATTTATTTGACAGACAGAGATCACAAGTAGGCAGAGAGGCAGGCAGAGAGAGAGGAAGGGAAGCAGGCTCCCTGCCGAGCAGAGAGCCCGATGCGGGGCTCGATCCCAGGACCCTGGGATCATGACCTGAGCCGAAGGCAGCGGCTTTAACCCACTGAGCCACCCAGGCGCCCCTAAAGTGAGTTTTTAATAGATAATCACGTTCAATTAAACAATTTTTTATTCTGAAACTATGTCACTCCTACATTTTGGTGTTAAAATGTCTCATCATTAAGCAATAGTAACAATAAAAAGTTGACAATTCAACATAGGCCCCCTCAATTTTTACTTAAAATCTCATGGGTCCAGGGATTCCACAGTTCTGCGAGTCACTAAGAGACAAGAGAGGGGGCGCCTGGGTGGCTCAGTGGGTTAAAGCTCCTGCCTTCGCTCAGGTCATGATCCCAGGGTCCTGGGATGGAGCCTTGCAACGGGCTCTCTGCTCAGTGGGGAGCCTGCTTCCCCCTCTCTCTCTGCCTGCTTCTCTGCCTACTTGTGATCGATCTCTGTCAAATGAATGAATAAAATCTTAAAAAAAAAAAAGAGAGAGAGAGAGAGAGCGACAAGAGGGAATCGGATTGTGCTTTCTGGAAGTTCACACTGGCAGTAGTTTGGAGGATGGGAGGTAGCAGGCCCGCTGGAGAGAACCGGGGATCAAGACAAGAGTTAAGGAGGCCTGCCTCCCAAAGTCAATTTCTATTTCTATTTCAGCACAGAATGCACCCTCTTCAGCCTGAATTTTGGCAACCCAAGTCACAGCTGACCTGGATATGCCTGCGGGTACCCTAGAACAGAGTCACCTGCATTCCCTTCCTCTTGATACGCACTGATTGGGGGATGGTGGGGAGGAAGTGCTTTTTCCCTTCCTTTCCCAGGAAGTGCTTTATTTTGCAGTAGAGATCCTGAAAACAACCACCCCAAACATCCAGCCCTTTCTGATGTGGTCCTTTCAAAGCCGGAACCTTTCAACTCTAACAGGAAAGCCTTTATTTCTTTCCTTCGTTTCAAATCTGAGAGGTTACCCAAATGTTCTAGCGGAGTTTTCAGTTCTCCCTGAGAACCAAGGCCCTGAGCTGCTTATCAGCCTGTATTCCTATCTCTGGTTAGGAGCAGTGGCAGACAGCAGTGACAGACAGACTGACGCAGTGGCAGGTCAAGAATCAGGTGGAATGACTCTGGACAGGGGCTGATATCAGATCCTTTCTGGTTTTATTGGGAGGAACAGAATGGAATCAGGCTCAGGACATGAGGCAGAGTTCCAGGACCAGGTGATGCCCCTGAGCATTCTTTAGCAACAGCTGCTGCTTCCTCATATCCCAAACACCACACAAGAGCACATACACATGTGCACATGTACAACATATAAGTACACACACTGACCCCACCTACAACTCCCCTCTCTCACTGTCTTTAACCCCACTGGCCACTTCACATACAGGCATATTCTGACCTCAGGACCTTTGCACTGACTGTTCCCTCTGCTTAGAATACTCTTCCTCGGGGCACCTGGGTGGCTCAGTGGGTTAGATCCTCTGCCTTCGGCTCGGGTCATGATCCCAGGGTCCTGGGATGGAGACCCACATCGGGCTCTCCGCTCAGCGGGGAGCCTGCTTTCCTCCTCTCTCTCTCTGCCTGCCTTTCTGCCTGCTTATGATCTCTGTCTGTCAAGTAAATAAATAAAATCTTTAAAAAAAAAATTCTCTTCCTCTGCACAGCGTCATGGATCATTCCTTGACTTTCTTTTAGTCTTTGCTCAATTGACATCTTTTTCATCGATGCTTTCCCTTACCATTCCTCCTTCCCTCCCACCATGTCCCCACTTTCTTACATTTTCCCCACAACACTAACCTTTCTTTCATATCATATAATTATATGTATTTTCTGTCTCCCTCAACCACAATGTAAGTTCCATGACAGAAAGAATGTACATCTATCCCATTCAGTGCTGTATGCCCAATGCCTAAAACCAGGAGTCAGCAGACAATAGCCCAGGGCCAAATCCAGCTCAACCTTAGTATTCGTATAGCCAACAAGCTAAGACTTTTTTTTTACATTTTAAAATGTGAAAAAGCACCCAAAAACCAAAAATCATTACTAGCTTTTTCGTGAGAGAAGCTGCTTTAAGAGTTGAGGACCTTTCTAGGGCACCTGGCTGGCTCAGTGGATACAGCATGTGACTTTTGATCTCAGGATTGTAAATTTAAGCCCCATATTGGGTGTAGAGATTACTTAAAAATAAAAATCTTTTTTTAAAAATTTTTTTAAAGATTTTATTTATTTATTTGACAGACAAAGATCACAAGTAGGCAGAGAGGCAGGCAGAGAGAGAGGAGGGAGGAAGCAGGCTCCCTGCTGAGCAGAGAGCCCAATGTGGGGCTCGATCCCAGGACCCTGGGATCATGACCTGAGCCAAAGGCAGAGGCTTTAACCCACTGAGCCACCCAGGCACCCCTAAAAATCTTTTAAAAAAAAAGAGTTGAGAACATTACTTCTTGGCCTACAAAGCCTATAATATTTACTATTTGGCCCTTTACAAAAAGATTTTACCTATTCCTGCTCAAAGCAATGTCCAGCACATGGTAGATGCTGAAGGAATAAAGGAATGACAGAGTGACCACCATTTTACTTTCATTTGGAAGAACTCAAGTAGGAACTATGTGGCTGTGTTTAGGAAGAATTTGTCAGTGTTATGTGGACTGAAGGGGAGGTACATGGTTTTTCTCTGGTTTATTACAGGATATAGGAAAGAGAAGGTATACATAGGACAACGGAAAAGGAAAAATAAAATAGAGAATAAATAATAGTGATATTATTATTTACCGGCAAGAGGGCAAGGAAAAGTGAGAAGAAAGTATGAAACCAAGGCTTCACTATTCCTCATGGAGGTTGTGGTGAACAATTCCAGCAAAGAGAAGCGTCTACTCTGGTCTAAAGACATTCCTTCATCAACTAATGTGTGCAAGGCCCTACACCAGGCTCTAGAGGAGAATTTAGAAATGATCGTCCAAACGCCATTTGACCAGAGTCTTATGGACATATTTAGGGGGTCTCGGACTTGGGCCCACATCAGAATCCCCTGAAGGCTTGTTAAAATACAGATATGGGGCCTACTCCTAGGGTGTCTGATTCAGTAGGTCTGGGGTAGTCATGAGAATGTACATTTTAACAAGTTCCCAAATGGGGCTGATGCTGCTGGTCCCACATTTTCAGAACCACTGGGCTAGTTTCCTGTCATTAGAGAGGTCTTCCTCAAGTAGTTATTATTATCAGATGGATGCAGAATGGGGTATAACAAGCAAATGAGTCAAATGAGAGTCATGTAACTGGTAGAGGCTCCAACGGGAGTTTGTGTTGACTATACCCGGCAATGGCCACACAAACTTGGGTAGTTTCAAAGGAATCCATTTCTAGATCCTTAAGGTCTACTGCATTCCTTCTTTTTTTTCTTTTTAAGATTTTATTTATTTATTTGGCAGAGAGAGAGAGATACAGTGAGAGAGGGACACAGCAGGGGGAGTGGGAGAGGGAGAAGCAGACTCCCCACTGTGCAGGGACCCCCCCCCCCCACAATGCGGGGCTCGATCCAAGGACCCTGGGATCATGACCCAAGCCGAAGGCAGACGCTTAATGACTGAGCCATCCAGGCGCCCCTGTTGCATTCCTTCTTTAAAATGATCCACCTAGGAGGGCCTGGGTGGCTCCATCAGTTAAGCACCCAACTCTTGATTTCAGCTCAGGTTGTGATCTCATGGATCACATGGGGTGTGAGATCGAGCCCCGTGTCCCACTTCATGCTTCATGGGGAATCTGCTGGATGATTTTCTCCCTCTGCCCCTCCTCTCACTCGATCTCTCTCACTCTTTCTCCAAAATAAATAAATAAATACATCTTAAAATAAATAAATAAATAAAATGATCCACCTATTTCCTGTGAGTCTCACCTATTTCAAAATAAAAGTTATTTTAAAATGGGAAAAGAATTGAACTATGTCACATTCTTTTTTTTTTTTTTAAGATTTTTTATTTATTTATTTGACAGAGAGAAATCACAAGTAGGCAGAGAGGCAGGCAGAGAGAGAGGAGGAAGCAGGCTCCCTGCTGAGCAGAAAGCCCGATGCGGGGCTCGAACCCAGGACCTGGGATCATGACCTGAGCCGAAGGCAGCGGCTTAACCCACTGAGCCACCCAGGCACCCCGAACTATGTCACATTCTTAAAATAGAGGATACAAAAGTCATTTATGATAGAATCATCCTAATGCATGTATCGCTAGCATGTTGCTGACTTCCTTCCAGTCTTTCTTTGCCTGGGTGTATGTTCCTATGTAGTCATAAACATGATGCACAGACTTAAAAAGAAAAATATGGCTGAGAAAACTCAGAAATCTGAGGCGTCCCACTGTGTCTTGGTCTGCTAGGGCTACCATAACAAAGTACCACACACTGGGCGGCTTAAACATCAGATGTTTACGTCTCACAGCCCCGGAGGCTGGATGCCCAAGTTCACGGCATCAGTGGGGCTTAGTTCCCCCCGAAGGCTTTGTCCTTGGCTTAAAGATAGCTGCTGTCCTGATGCCTTCCAACTTGGTCGTTTTTTCAGTGTGTGTGCACCCCTGGTATTTCCTGTGTGTCCGGATTTCCTCTTCTTATAATGGTCTATCCTAATGGCTACACTTCAGCTTATTTCTTTAAAGGTCCTGTTTCCAAATATAGTCACATCTGATGTACGGGCGCTTAGGACTTCAGCATAGGATGTTCGGGGAAGTTACAATTCAGCCCATACACACTATTTTCCTTTTCTAGCAATCTTTTCAAAAGTACCCGCCTCACACTTTACAAAAGAAATGCATTCTCCTCACCCAAACCAAACCCTGCTTTGGTGCATTGACTTGGAGCATGAACACCCTCTGGGCACACTAGTGTGGTGTGGAGAAAGCCTGCAGCTTCCGCTATATAGAACAAACCCATTCGCCCACCAAATGGTTTCTGATTCTTTGGTAGAGGACGTGCTTCTGCTGTTCCCCTGACATCTTTCTTCCTTCCCCTCCCATCACCAAAAAATACCTCTTTGCCCTCCGTACATCCTTAAGGCTCCCTTGTCTTTATGAATTATTTTTTTCTTTCAAACCTGTCCTTGAATTTCATATTAATCTAATTCAATCTGTAGTCAGACAATGAAAAGAGGGCTCACAGATATGATTTGAGGAGCTTTACAAATAAAATTGTAACACATTTTAAAATGGAGAATGACAACAATATAGATGGGAGCAGAGCATCTAAGAACATCAGCGAATTGCTTTCCACTCCACGGCCTCCAACAACTTGGGGAAAACTAACCAGCAGTGACCTTTTCAAATGACTTACGTTTATACAAACATTGTTCAGGGTAAAAATTATCTAAAGTAGAATTATTCACTCTATCTAGACTAGACATTTCAATTAATATACATATCACACCCATAAAATTCCTTGGGGTATAGGTTAAATGTCCATGCTACCCAAAGTGTGGTCTACAGACCAGAGCTAATCTGTTGGTTAATATCAGACTCAGCCAGCCAAGTACTGAATCTGAGAGCATCTGTGATTAGAAAGTTTTAAAGCGGTCTGATAGAGTGATTTTATGTCTATTCAATCTAATAATTAAATAATGTGAGATTTAGTGGTTTGAAATTTTTTATTTTAATTGTATTTTTCATTTTAATTGTATTTTATAAAAGTATCAGTCCATGATAAATTGGGCGAAATCCTTCACGATGGGCAGATTGAGAAGCACGCCTCCAGGTGGCACCTGCACTAGTGTGTTAATGACAGTGTAAGTGTAGAGTCCTCTCTCCCATACCCTTGTTCCAGACCTGATTCCATATAAGGGCTTCTGTCAGAGCAAAGTCCAGATCCAACCTGCAAGCATTGGAAAAGCAGGGAATCCGGGTGTACCCTGCTGGGGAAGCTTGCGCCATCAGCTCGGAGGGTTTGGGGTATATTCTGTAGAGGGACTCTCTGTGATTGGTCCCCTGTGTTGTGCTTGACCCTTCACGATGATGCTTCTCTCACGTAAGAGAAGTCTGGAGGTCACCAGTGCGGGCAGTGGGGCAGCTCCATGAGCTCCTCGGGGCCCTTGCAGAATGCTACAACACTCTCCCTGTGTGTGCCTCATGGTTTCAGTCAACTGCTGAGCTCTGGTTAACACATCTGCATTCCAGGCAGCAGATGAAGGAAGGAAGGGGAACTTCCCAGGAGTCTTTCCCTATGTATATATAGAGAATACTTTTAGGAACGCTTTGGTTTTCATATTTATTGGCATGCATGATTTCTAGGCCAGTCCTTTTCCCACTGGGCCATTCAGCCGTGTAGAACAAATCGCTTCCCAGGATTATAATGAAGAGCGACTAAAATGCCCCTTCCTTGATCTGCTTCCATTGTATGGGTTCAAATTTTCTTTATTCTTATAAATTTTTGTGTGCGTATGGGAATGAAGAGTTTGTAACCAGAATTAAGTGGTCTGTAGTCACATCAAATGAAGGGCTAGTCCAAAATCTGTAAAGAACTTATCAAACTCAACACCCAAAGAACAAATAATCTAATCAAAATGGGTAGAAGACATGAACAGACACACTTCTCCAAAGAAGACATCCAGATGGCCAACAGACATATGAAAAGATGCTCAACATCAATCGGTATCAGGGAAATGCAAATCAAAACCACAATGAGATGCTATCTCACACCAGTCAGAATGGCTAAAATTAACAAGTCAGGAAATGACAGGTGTTGAAAAGAATGTGGACAAAGGGGAGCCCTCCTGCACTGTTGGTGGGAATGCAAGCTGGTGCAGCCACTCTGGAAAACAGCGTGGAGGTTCCTCAAAGAGGAACCTCAAAAAGGTTCCTCCCAGCAATTGCATTACTAGGGATTTATCCCAAAGGTACAAATGTAGTGATCCAAAAGGGCACGTGCACCCCAATGTTTATAGCAGCAATGTCCACAATTGTCAAACTATGGAAAGAGCCCAGATGTCTATCAACAGTTGAATGGATAAAGAAGATGTGGTGTACACACACGCGCGCGCGCGCGCACACACACAAATATTATGCAGCCATCAAAAATGAAATCTTACATTTGCAGTGACATGGATGGAACGAGGGTATTATGCTAAGTGAAATAAGTCAATCAGAGAAAGACAATTATCATATGATCTCACTGATACGTGGAATTTAAGAAACAAGGCAGAGGATCATAGGGGAAGAGAGGGAAAAATGAAACAAGATGAAAATAGAGAGGGAGACAAACCATAAGAGACTCTTAATCTTAGGGAACAAACTGAGGTTTGTTTGGGTAGTTGGGGGGTTGAGGGATGAGGTAACTTGGTGATGCACATTGGGGAGGGTATATGTTGTAATGAGCACTGGGTATTATATAAGACTCATGAATCACAGACCTGTACCCCTGAAACAAATAAAACATTTTATGCTAATTAATTAAATTTAAATTTAAAAAAATAAAACACATAAATACACACACACACACACACACACACACACACACACACACACACACACACGAGTTCTGTAGGTAGGAAATCCCACTGTAATGGGAATTATCCTGAATGGAATGGAACCAGGAACCAGAGGAGCAAACATGATAGCATGAACAGTTGCAAATCTTAAATTCTGATCAATGATTCTCTCTACCTAGGCAGTTTACCAAATTATCTTTTAAATTGCAAGCTATACTTGCCTCCCCGCCCCCTTCCCAGATCCTGTCACCCCACCCCACCCCACCCCCAGGGCTTATCAGAATCTGTGGAAGGAGATTCTGACTCTCCTCCCCTCCTTCCTGCCTCCCACCTCTCAGTCCTTCCAGTCGGGAATTACTGTTCTTGTCCCTGTGGAGTTTCTGAAAGCTGAAGAAGCTCCCGGCCACTTAGGGAGGCTGTGCAAGAAAATCAGCATTATTTCAAAAGCCAAAATAAAAGGTTCACCATTGATGGGAGTTGTCCTTTTATATCTCTGTAATGGAGACGACCCGTGTTTAAATACCTGGTCTTGCCTCCTGCTCCTTCAGTATCCTTGGGGAAGGCATTTACTCTGAGTCTGAGTTTCCTTGTCTATAAAATGGGGATAAAAATACCTCAGAATAGGGGCGCCTGGGTGGCTCAGTGGGTTAAGCCGCTGCCTTCGGCTCAGGTCATGATCTCAGGGTCCTGGGATCGAGCCCCGCATCGGGCTCTCTGCTCGGCGGAGAGCCTGCTTCCTCCTCTCTCTCTGCCTGCCTCTCTGCCTACTTGTGATCTCTCTCTGTCAAATAAATAAATAAAATCTTAAAAAAAATTGTAAAAAAAAATACCTCAGAATAAATGAGATTGTACCTACACTTTGCAGACCAGACTTCTCAGCCAAGATGAGGTGTAGTTAAAATCACTAACAAGTAGGGTATAGGAAAGAGATGAGCTCTGCTGGGGGGGGATCTGGGAAGGATATTTGTAGGAAGTCCATCAGAGCTGGATCTGTATAAAGGTGAAAAGACATGCAGCTTATTCCTTCAGCGCTGGTGACTTTTGTCCACGTCCCACCTCTCATCTCCCTTTGCCCTCACTCCCAACACTGACATACCAAGGACCGTGAAAATGTTCACATCCTTATTACAGTTTATTACTTATAAAGTAATAATAATAAATTACATTTTAATAAATGTAATTCACATTTTAATAAAGTTGATTTTTAAAACAAAAGATCACATCCTTTGACCCAGTGATCCCACTTTGGGGAAGAGGACTTCAGGAAATAATTCCCAGAGAGAAAGAGCAATATTTACTGCGGATGTGATTAACAAATAGCCAAAAAAAAAATTAGAAACAACCTAAAGACTAACAGTTAGAAAATGGTCAGATTAATTATGCTCTAACAAATGCAGTGTGTAGGAAATAATTATGAAAGCTATGTCACAATATGGAAAATCATTATATCATAGCGTTAACTGGAAAAAGGTGAATACAAAACAGTGTATAATACTTTAGTGGCAACACTATAGAAATTTACATATAATAGCTGCTTAACATATGTTAAATAGCTGAGAAAGCATACATACCACAGCACCTGTGGCACCACCTGCCCTTGAAAAACATCTGAAACGTCTGTGGAAGTGTGTGCCCTGCTCCCAGGCCCACTGCCAGGGTGTGAGAAGATGAGAACAAAAAGGAGAAAAATGAAAGAAACTAGATAAAGGGAGAAAAAAAAAACAAAACAGAGAACAGAGGGAAAATACAAAGGAGGCTAGGTGGGAATTAAAGAGAGGGTCACCAGGACCAGAGGGCTAGGTCAGCCCTCGCGGAAGGGGCTGTTTGCAGGTTAGTGTAAGGGGCGGAAGAAGTATGTGAAATTGGACAGAAAGTCAAGCGAAACCCCAAATGGGGAAGTCGAGCGGAACCCCAGAAGGCCCACCGTCTGGGCGAGGGCTGAGCTTGTGCGCATCCTGCATGGCTCAGCTCAAGTGGGTGCGGTGCTCTGGGTTCATCTAGTGTTTCTCGAAGACAAAATTTTGCACGTGCAAATGCAAAAACGCATTATGCTGAAATTGTTCGCTAATATTTCATGTTGGACAGTTCTGCGTTTTGAAAACAAGCATTACAGCAAAAGTGAGCATACCTAATTCGATGAGAAGACAACAGAATTTTACTCTTTGTATTTACACCTTTCCAGTGATGATATCTTATTTAGTCTCACACAGGAATCATTTTCCTTCTTGGCTCTCTTGTACTAGATTCGTTCCATTTTCAATATTTTCCAAAACCAGAGACAAACTTCTAGTTCAGTGATAGAAATATTCTGTTAATTTGGTTGGTTCCTTCCGGTTTTGATGAGCCTTCTGAATGACTTTCAGGTGCTTGCTGTCAAAAGCTCTTACTCTGGTCAGTAGGGGCAACAGGTCTACCCCTGCTCACCCAGCTCTACCCACCCGACCCTGCCGGTCTTAAACAGAGGAAGCCCATTCTTGCTGAGGAACTTTATATCTGTGGTCCCTACTGTAAGGTTTTATAGGCAAGATAAACATGACACCAGGCGAAGCGGGTGCAAGGCAAGATTTATTAAAGGCACTCTCCTGCGAAGTTTCAGGCCTCAGGAGAAGGGGAGCCAGGAAAGTTGCCCCGGGAGAGGTGGGCGACCTCAGGCGAGGTTCCTCGACTCTGGAAAGGGGAGTGGGGGAAGTCGCACTGGAAGGGAGTTGGCGGGGGTCTTTTTTCTGTTTCCTGCATAGGTATCAGGTTACCTATGGAGACGTGACCTGGGCATACATCCTTTTGGCGGGAGAGTGAAGGGTGAAGGAGGCGGGGGGGGGGGGGGGGGGGGGGGGGGGGCGGCTGGAAGATGGCAGGACACAGCGGTCATTTCTATTGTTCCTCCTGCACTTCCGGAGCCGGCCGACCTAACACCCACACCCTGAATGCAGCCCCCGGGTTGACCAGACCTCTACTAACAATGCTCCTTCTTCCTGTCCACATATGGCTCCCTCACTTCTTCAGGCCCCTGTTCCAGGAGAAAAGGCACTGAAGAGGACTTCCCTGATCTTCTATAATAAATAGAATGATTCTCACACCCACCCACATCACTCTACTCTTCAGTTTTTTCCTATTTATTTTTATTCATAGCACTTCTACCCATCACCACTTCACACAATATCTAATTGCTTATTTATTCCTTTATTGTCCATCTCCCCCCACTAGAAGATTTTGTTCTTGGGTGTGTCCCAATGCCTAGAACAGTGTCACGTACATAGTAGGTACTCAATAAATAGTAATTGATGAACGCATGATCAGTATAAAATTATTGAGGGGTCAATTAACCCACCAAAAAAGTCAAGCATTAGATATGTGCCAGATACTTGAACGGGTGACCCTAGGGGGATTGTGAAGTGGACCAATTGTGTCTTAAGTATCCTGGTTTTCCCAATCTCTTGTAATTTTTCAGTCTTCACTTGTATCCTTCTACCTCTTCTAGTCCCCTGAAATTCTCTCTGCTGTAGCAAAACACACTTTTACATAACTCACAAACTTAGGTGCCCTCTGATTTTAATTGGAAGAAAAACCTGAAGTTAGACAAAATTAAAACCAGTGGGTAAATCAGTTGAAGAAGTCTTTTGTATACTCTAAGATAATCCCCTGAAGGCAGTTGTCTAATCCACTTTACTGAAAGGTAAAATATCCAGAGACACTATCTAATGCAACCTAGCCCCAGAAGGTACAGATTCTAAGTGCAGCATTTAATCACTAAGAGGTGACATGCAGCCCATTCCTCTGGCCTAAATTGTCTGAAAATGTTTTAGTTCAACATACTCACTTACTTTACTCTGCTAAGCGCACTTGATCTCAGAAAGATCTTACAAGTAAATGTGTTACAATTTTTTTTCTTAATTTTGGAAGATCTTGTCCTTACCCACTTTGTTAAGTGGCTAGTGGGTCTCAGCATCAAACAGAACCAGAAGCCAAATGATAACTATTGCTCAATCACAGAAAAACAACAAAATTTTTACAAATACAGTTTTGTAGATACTTGTGATCTAAGTTAAGACAAAGTAATGAGTCATCATGGTCTAACAACCTTCTTGCTCTATGACTAAGTGCGTTCAGTTATAGTGATGTACCTTACAATCATTCAGTTACCACAATTTATACTGAATTTATTTATTTATGCAAATTTGAAATGTTCAAGTTTGGTTATACTGAATTTGCCATGTGGAAATAAGACTTGATGAAGATTAAAAAAAGGGGGGGGGGGCGCCTGGGTGGCTCAGTGGGTTAAAGCCTCTGCCTTTGGCTCAGGTCATGATCCCAGAATCCTGGGATCGAGCCCCCGCATTGGGCTCTCTGCTCGGCAGGGAGCCTGCTTCCTCTTCTCTCTCTGCCTGCCTCTGACTACTTGTGATCTCTCTTTCTGTCAAATAAATAAATAAAATGTTAAAAAAAAAAAGAAAGACTTGATGAAGGTTTAATAACAAAATAAAATTAAGAAGGGTGCCTGGGTGACTCAGTCGGGGAAGTGTCCAACACTTGATCTCAGCTCAGGTCTTTCCCTCAAGGTTATGAGTTCAAGCCCTGTGTTGAGCTCCATGCTTGATGTAGAGCCTACTTAAAAAGAAAATTAAGAAGAAATAATACCTTTATTTACATTTGACTCAGATTGAATGCTATTTGACAATCTTAGGCCATATGTATGACCCATCACAAATCTCTATTATTTTCTATTTTTTTATTTATTGAGTATAGTTGACACACAATATTACATTTGTTGCAGGTGTACAACTTAGTGATTTGACAAATTTATGCATTATGCTGTGTTCATCACAAGCACAGCTACCATCTGTCCTGTTAAATCACTACTACATATCATTGACTGTATTCCTTATATTATGCCTTTTATTTCCATGAGTTATTCATTCCATAGACAGAAGCTGGTATCTCCCTCTTCCCTTCATCCATTTTTCCCAACTCCCCATCCCTCTTCCTTCTGGCAACCATCAGTTTGTTTTCTGTACTTATAGGTCAGATTCTGCTTTTGTTTGTTTATTCATTTGGGTTTTTTTTTTTTTTTAAGATTATACTTATATGCAGAGTCATATGGTACTTGTCTTTCTTAGTCTGGCTTATTTCAGTTAGTATAATATCCTCTAAGTCCACCCATGTTGGCTCAAATGGCAGGATCTTGTCCTTTTTTATGACTGTATAATATTCCAGAATGTGCATGGGTGTTACACTTTCCTTATCCATTTGTCTATTGATGGACACTTGGGTTGCTTCCATATCTTGGCTATTATAAATAAGGCTGTATTAAACATAGGGGTACATATATCTTTTCAAATTAGTGTTTTTGTTTTCTTTGGATAAATAGCCAGTAGTGGAATTACTAGATCATATGATAATTCTATTTTTAATTATTTGAGGAAGCTCCACACTGTTTTCCACAGTGACTGTACCAGTTTACATTCCTATCAACAGTGCACAAGGGTTTCTTTTTCTCCATATTCTCACCAACACTTGTTATTTCTTGTCATTTCAATATTAGCTTTTCTAACTGGCATAAGATGATATCTCATTGTGGTTTTATTTGCATTTCTCTCATGACTGGTGGTATCGAGCATCTTTTCACATGTCTTGACCATCTGTATGTCTTTGAAAAAGTGTCTATTCAGATTTTCTGCCCATTTTTAAATCAGATTTTTTTTTTTTTTTTGGTGTTGAGTTGTGTATGTTCTTTATGTATTTTGGATATTAGCCCCTTTTCCGATATGACATTTGCAAAATATCTTTTCCTATTCAGTAGCTTGTCTTTTTGTTTTGTTGATGGTTCCTTTTGCTGTGCAAAAGCTTTTTATTCTGGTATAGTCTTGACAGTTTAATTTTGCTTTTGTTTCCCTTGCTTTAGAAGACATATCTAGAAAAACGTTTCCATGACTGATGTCAGAAATTGCTGCTTGTGTTCTCTTCCAGAGTTTTTATAGTTTCAGTTCTCACATTTAGATCTTTAATTCATCTTGAGTTTATTTTTTTTTAAAGATTTTATTTATTTATTTGACAGAGAGAAATCATAAGTAAGCAGAGAGGCAGGCAGAGAGAGAGGAGGTAGCAGGCTCCCTGCTGAGCAGAGAGCCCGATGCGGGGCTCGAACCCAGGACCTGGGATCATGACCTGAGCCGAAGGCAGCGGCTTAACCCACTGAGCCACCCAGGCGCCCCTTGAGTTTATTTTTGTGTGTGGTTTTTAGAAAGTGTTTCTTTTTCATTCTTTTACACATAGCTATCCAGTTTTCCCAGCCCTATTTATTGGAGAGATTATATTTTCTCCATTCTATATTCTTGACTCCTTTGTCATAGATTAATTGTGATAATAATCACATAGTTGTGGGCTTTATTTCTGGGCTTTCTGTTCTGTCCCATTGATCTATATGTCTATATTTGTGTCCACACCCTCTTGTTTTCATTATGACAGCTTTGTAGTGTATGTTGAAACCTGGTATTGTGATACCTCCAGTTTTGTTTTTCTTTCTGAGGAGTTCTTGACTACTCAGGGTCTTTTGTGGTTCCATACAGGTTTAGGATTTGTTGTTGTTGTTCTAATTCTGTGAAAAATGCTGTTGGTATTTTGATAGGGGTTGCATTGAACCTGTAGATCGCTTTGGGTAATATGGACATTTTAGCATTATTGAGTCTCTCAGTCCACGAGTATGGAGTATTTCTCCATTGTTTTTGTCACCTTCAGTTTCTTTCATCAGTGTTTCATAATTTTCAGCATATAGGTCTTTCTCATCTGGGTAAGTTTATTCCTAGGTATTTTATTCCTTTTGGTGCAAGAGTAAATGGTATTGTTTTTAAATTCTTCTTTCTGCTACTGCATTATTAGTGTATAAAAGTGCAACAGATTTCATTATATTTATTTTGTATCCTGTGACTTTACTGAATTAATTTATCGGTTCTAGTAGTTTTTTGGTGGAGTCTTCTATATAGCATCATGTTGTCTGCAAATAGTGGCAGTTTAACTTCTCTACCAATATGGATGCCTCTAATTTGTTTTTCTTGTCTAATCGCTGTGGCTAAATCAGTATTATTTTCAAATGAAAATTCATGTGAGGCCCTTAAAATGAATATGGGTCATAATATCAAAAATCTTTGCTATTCTTTCATACAGGGAGAGTAGAATGGTGGTTGCCAAGGCCTGGAGAGTGGAGGAAATGGGAAAGTGTTGGTCAAAAGACACAAAATTTCAGTTTATAAGATAAATTCTGGGGATATAATGTACTGCAAGGTGACAGGAGTTAATAATGCTGTATTGTATGTGTGTGTGTGTGTGTGTGTGTGTGTGTGTGTAAGTAGGCTTCATGCTGGGCATGAACTCAAGATGCTGAAGTAAGACCAGAGATGAGACCAAGAGTCAGATGTCTAAACAACAGCCATCCAGGCAACCCACTAAGATAGTAGATAGTAGTGTTCTCATTGCACATACAAAAAAGGGTAACTGTGAAATGATAGATGTGTTAATTACCTCAGTTTGGGTAATCATTTCCCCTTTGTATGTCAAATCATTACACTGTACACCTTAAAGGTATACGATTTTTATTTGCCAATTTTACCTCAATAAAGGTTGGGGAAAAGTGATTATCATATGAAAATCCATTGTTAGAAAGTGATAATTAAGAATAGGAGCTGAGAAGCCATAAATACAAACTTTTTGGATCAATCTCCTAATAGTTTCCTATGATATCGCCATGCAATGAACATCATTTTGGAACCTGATATAGTTACAGATAATTGTAACTATATCATTGTCTTCCTTTGTTAGAGGATGGTTACTTCTTTTATGTCATCTTTATCTGAGATAAGAATTGAGGTTAAATTGTTTAAAATAGTGATCATCTTACTCACAAATTAGGTGAATTTCCCTGGAATTGGAACACTAACAAATTTATTTCTACATAACATCTAGTAAATAAAGGAATCCTCCGTGACCATATGTGGTCAGTGGCCAAAGCTCACAGGAGAATGAGATTACAACAGATGTCTTTTTCAGTGAAATAGCTGGTTGAGCTATTTCCCCACTAAGTTGCCTGGACTTTTGTCTGAATAAAGCACACAGAAAGTTTAACTTATAGATATAGCCTGCTTCCTGAATTTTGTCTTCCTGTCTCACCCGGAAGATAGCACTCAGTGAAAAAGTACGAGTCTCTCAAGTGCTGCGTTTAATAAAAGATAATTTTAAAAACCCCTGGTGTCATGCTACACCAGATATCAAACGTCTTTTAAAAGTACTACTGAGTTTTCAAACTATTAACTTTTATCAATGTGAACACAGCATTAGATGAGGTTCTGTGAACTCTGGAAAAGAACAGAACATGTGAGCCTTCCCCCAGAGAGCTTATGGTGGGAGGGGGGCACATGAAACAACTACAGAAAAACACATAATTATTATATACACTTAGAAAATGACCAGGGCACAACATAAAATGAAGTATTCTGTGATGAAGATTTTGTATTTAAATGTATTTAAAACTAGAAATCCTAAAGGAGTGGCTGGCATCCAGCCACATTGTCCCAGTCAGAGGCACATTGTAGATGTCACATTCCCCAGTCCCAAGTGACATGCAATGAGTGCGGGCTATAAATAGGAAAAGGCAGACAGTTTACAGTATCTACTAGACTTAGTTGAGCAAGACCATTCTGATGAAAGAAATGAACACGTAAACGGAGCATGAACATAATGTAGAAACAACAAAGTCGATATAGCTTTGGATGGCAACTGAGGGAGAAACCTCTCCTTTTCTAGAAAGTCAGAAGGGTATGGCAGAAGACTATTAGCTTTGGTTTCAGGTACAGTGAAATCCGGGCTCTTCCAATTACTACAAAACTGGGCGCATTATTTAACTTCTGCAAATTTCATCTCCCCACATCTGCTTGAGGTTACTAACCTCAGCAGCTGATACGAGCATTAATTCTGTTAAAACGAGTTAACATCTCACCATGTTACTGTTAGTCTCTCTTCCTTCTTCAATAGACTGGGAGCTGCTTGCAAAAGGGATTTTGTCCTAATGGGCTTGGTGCTTTGAACCAGGACACTGGAGAACCGCTCTCACTCTTGCATGAGCTGAGGAAAATTCCATGAGCCAATAGGAGCTTCGGAAGCTGTCTGAGCACCAAAAACGGAGAGAATTCGTGAGAGGGGTGAGAGCATTCCAGGCCCAAGCAACAGCTTCTGCTTCGGCAGCTCTGAAGTGAGGCAGAAGGTGGGGGTTTGAAGGAGGAGAGTCTGAGGCCCAGGCCGTTAGAGGCTGGAGGGGTGTTCTGGGCCCGCGCTGTGTGCAGGTGAACATAAAGGACGAGAGGAGCCTCCAGAGTCCTTGGCAATTGGAATGAGCAGTGCTGGGGCCTGGAAGCCCAGAAATGTGGCAGTTGAAGCTCAGGACAGCATGGAGTAGTCAGGAAGTGCTTCTGGGGCGGGGGACAGGGGCTCCCAGCGCTGCAATTCCGGGAGGAAGTCGAAGGAAACAGATTGAGGGCAGCATTAGTCACTTTTAACAAGAGGAAAAAATGCAATACAAAGCCATTGAATATAGTGGTTAAGGTGGTCCTGGAGCTGAACCATGTGGCTCACCTGCAGGCTTCAGCTGTATAACCTTAGCAAAATGATATAAACCTCTCTGAATCTCTACGCCCCTCAGTCAAATGGGGATGGTCTCTGTCTCCTAGGGTTATTAAGGTTGCAAAACAAATTGATACATGCAGAAACTTAATAAATGTTTTCCGTGCCGGCTAATGAACTTAAAAGAAAAAGACGTCCAGAGTTGATCAAAGACTCTATGTTTCAAGGGTGGATTTCATTTGCTTTTTATGTTTTTTATTGGTTCGGGACTCATGCTCCTTAAATATTATATTGCATTTGCTGTTTATTGGGAGACTTCTTTCAAAATTGGGTCCTAGGTCCTTAATTTTAGATGGTGACAGGCAGCAAAAGTGTCCTGTTGACCTCTCCAAGTCCTGGTCGTCCACCCTGACTTCAAAAGACAGCCCGGTGTTGCAGTCCTGCAGGCTTAAAACCTTACACCCAATTCTAACTTCTCTCCCTAACCCCCATATCAAAATCATAACCAGGTCTCAATCTTTCTTTCATTGTAATGGCTCTTAGCTTCAATACTTCTCAATTTCCACTTTTTCCTTTCTCAGGGCCCCCCACCCCTGTTTCCCTTTCAACAGCTCTCTCATGACTTCCCAAAGCCAAATTAATGATCAACCCGTTAGTTAGGACACCACTGACGTGCCTTATCTCCCTTGGTCGGGGAATTCTCAATCCTGGCTCTCTGAGTGTTAGAGCGAGTTCAGATTGCTAGGTTTGGTATTAAGGCTTCTCGTCCAACAGCCATTCTCCAAATTCTCAACTGGGGGATGGTGCCTTGACTCAAGGCAACCCACCCACAGCTCCACCTTCCAGAATGCCCCTTCCCCAGCCTCCTGATGAAATTCCGTCCCTTCCAGAAAACCTGGTTTGATCCCCACATCCCCCAGGAAGCTCTCCTTGGCACATTATTCCAGCCCTAATATCCTTTATTACTTGGGGACCCCACCCCACCCCCCACCACATCATCTTACACACTCGTGACTTGGTCTCGGAGGGTGAGACCCCATGTTTTGGCCGAACTTCCACGTCACCAAGCAGAGATCTGGCGCTCAATAACGTTGAGAAAAGCGATGGATAAAGGAACAGGCTCCTGGTCCAGCCCCTTCTTATTCACGCCGGCACCTACTCCCTCTGCCCACCAGAGTTTGACCCAGCGAGTCCGACCTCCGGACACCGCCAGCAGCACCGGGGGCGACAGTGTTCCTGAATCCGGAGCATTTCCACGCAGCCCGCCCTCTGCCTTAACCCTGACCAGAGGACCGTGGCGCAAAGCCCCGCGCCCTGCTCTTCCGTGGCAACCGGGCTGGTTTCGGGAATCGCGGCCACCAGCGCCCGCGACCCCGCGGGGTCGAGGGCGACGCCGCGGGAGCCGCAGGGGGATTCGGCTGCGCCCCTCGCCCTCCCCCTCGCGGCCATTGGGCAGCCTAGGCGGCGCGCCCTGTGGACGGGGCGGGGCGCTCCCCATCTCCCCTCGCTCCCCTCCCCTAGTTCCCGGGGTGGGGACGTCGGGAGGCGGGAGGCGCGTAGGGGCTGCCGAGGGGCGTCCGGTTACGTCTCCGCCTTCCCCAGACTGGCCGGTGGAGCCGCCAGCTTTGCAGGACTTCGGTTCGGGAACGTGCTGGCCGCGATGCGCCGGAGCGGGGCTGCGTGGACGTGGGCGCTGCTCCTGCAGCTGCTGCTGGTGGGGCCCGGGGGCTGCCTGAGCCGCCAGGAGCTCTTCCCGTTCGGCCCGGGACACGGGGACCGGGAGCTGGAGGCGGGGGACGACCGCGTCTCCCCAGCCTTGGAGCTGAGGCGGCCGCTCCGCTTCTTCGACAAATCCGGCATCGACTCGGTCTATGTGAGTGCGACCTCCGGGGCCGGCGGCGGGGGCGGCGGGGGAGGAAGGCGCGGGGCCGAGCCGCCGTCGGAAGGGAGGCGGGGGCCGACAGGGACGCTCGCGGGGCCGGACGGACGTGGGCGTCGTGGGCGGGGGCGCGGGGGCGCGGGGTCTCCGGGCCCTCGCTGGCTCCCCGCCTCCCCGGGGCGGCCGACGTCTCCGCGGCGCCTGGCCGCTGCCGCCCGAGGAGCACGCGGGTGTGGAGACCCCCATCTGCGCGGCCTCGCGCGCGCCATGCCCGACCGGGAAACGCAGGCATCGCGGGACCCCGGGACCCCGGGCGGAGTCTCCCCTCCGGCAGCTGTGGGCGGCACCGCCGCCGGGAAGTCGGGCCTCGTCTTGCCGCCGTCCTGGGCCTGCAGGGACCGGACGCGGCCCGGGAGGAGCCCGGCGCGGGCGCGGAGCCTTCGCAGGGCAGAGGCCGGAGCGGGGTCCCGGGGGGCGCGCGGGCCCTGGGATTTGCGTTGGTGTGGGGGCAGGGAAAGACCGCGGGAGCCGGCGTCTGCGCGCGGACCCGGGACCTGTCCTGGCTGCGAGTCCGCTCCCCTCTGAGCTCGTTTCAGTCCAGAGTTTCGGGCTGGGAAAGCAGGGCGACCCGGAGGTCCAGTCTCCTGTAGCGAGCGTTGTCACCATGGGGGGCCCCGCCGGGGAGCGGGCCCGGGTGGCCTTTAGCTCTTTGGAGCCCTCTCGGGACTAGCCGGGCCCGGGGACGCTGTCACCTCGGTGAAGTCTTCCGTGCCGCCGCCTTCCCCAGCCGCGCGCCATGTGGATTTCATAGAACGCGATGCGCATTCCAGAGACGGGGCGGGGGGGACAGACAGCGGCTGGAGTCTGTCCTGCCATTATATTTTTAATTACATAAACTAAAATCTGCAGGATTGCCCAGGAAGTCATTATGTTGAAATCCAGATAAAAATATTAAAGCAAAAAGTGCCTGAAGTAATAATATATGTGCTTACTTTAAAAAAAAAAAGATTTTACTTTTTATTTGAGAGAGTGAGCAAGAGAGAGAGAGAGCGCAATCAGGAGCGGAGGAGGAGCAGAGGGAGAGGGAGAACCAGCCTCTGCGCTGAGCAGGGAGCCGGATGCGGGGACTCCATCCCAGGACTCCCAGATCATGCCCTGGGCCCAAGGCAGACCCTTAACCAACTGTGCCACCCAAGCACTCTATATGTGGTTATTTCTAACGTTATTTAATAGGTGTAACAATGTGTCCAGTGGGGGTGTCAGATAATTACTTTATTTTCAACATTGTCTGGACAGTAAACAATATTTGAAGACACCTGCCGTGACTAAACGTGACATGCGAATATCTGGGACTTCTCTTTGTGGGAGGTCTTTAAGAGTTACTGCTATAGGGCACCTGGGTGGCTCAGTGGGTTAAGCCGCTGCCTTCGGCTCAGGTCATGATCTCAGGGTCCTGGGATCGAGGCCCACATCGGGCTCTCTGCTCAGCAGGGAGCCTGCTTCCCTCTCTCTCTGCCTGCCTCTCCATCTACTTGTGATCTCTCTCTGTCAAATAAATAAATAAAAAATCTTTAAGAGTTACTGCTATACTTTGTTGCCTGCATTCATAATGGAAGGAAATGCTAAATACCAGTTAGGGGTTATTGAAAATAAAAATAAATTTTTTTTCCTTAACAGACCCACTGAATTCTTTTGTTAAATTTGGGGCCTCCTCCCCCTTTATTTGTGGCATCAGACTAACCACATCGCATTCTAAAAACCTAGAAAAATCTATTGCTAAAAAAGGATATCCGGTCAAACCATACCAGGTCCCCCCAGGTTTAATCTGCATTTCAATGAGAAAGAATCCCAGAGCTCTGTTGGATGTTCTATCTGCCACGGGTTGGGTTGCCAGGAAACTGAGTCTGAAATGGAGATCTGCAGGCAGGTTATTTCACTGGGAGGGGTGAGCCCCTCACATCCACACCTCTGGAGGGGAGGGAGGTGCAGAGGGACTAAGCGGAGGCTGACGCTGAGTGGCTGGGCAGTCCAGGCACAGGGCTCAGCCAACCCTGCGAGCTCTGAAGTGGGATGGCTTTCCCAAGCTTTGAGGTATGAGAGGACTCACGGTGCCTCACGGTGATCGGTCTGTTGATCAGTCAGTCCTTGGATGAGGGCTACCCCTGAAGGAAGTGTGGCCCGGGCGAGGCAGTCCTCAAAGAGGGCTGACAAGGGAGGGCTACATGAGTCCGGGGGGACCCAGTGTGATGGCCGGAGTAGACCGGGGAATGGATGGGAATGTGCACAGGAGCTAGGTGGTCTGTGCCATCCTGGGCACCTGGCTGAGGGAATGAACGGTCCCCGAGAAGGAAATTATGCCTTACTTTTGCCCTTTGCTTATTCTTTTATTCTTCCACTTAATTTACCTCTTTCCTCTCAGATTCTCTCCCATTCTCTCAGTCAACGTAAGTCCTTCCTCCTTCTTACTTGACTCGTGCCAACTACTGCATTCATCTCTCAGTCCTTAAACTCTCTGAACGCTGGTGCTGTCTGATTTGGAGCTTAACTATTGACAGATGTTTGTCTGCCTTCATTTTCATTTTAGCTGTTCACCTGGACTATCAGTAGGTGATGTAGAAAAATGGAGGTCTCTGCAGCCCGATATGTGTGGTCTTGACTCTCCCTTCTGCCACTGACTTGTGGATCCTGGATAAGTTATCCAACCTCTGAAAGCCGTGGTTTGTTCATCTGGAAAACAGAGATATCACTGCCTTTCTCGTGGAGTTTTGAATATCCCTCAATTAATGTATTTAAACTGCTTATCGTGTGGTAATGTACTCTCAAACTATGTGCTTTCTTCTTCATTGATAGCTGAGAGAGAGTGTGTGTGTGTGTGTGTGTGTGTGTGTGTGTGTGTTTAAAGTCA
Source organism: Lutra lutra (assembly GCF_902655055.1). Taxonomy (NCBI): domain Eukaryota; kingdom Metazoa; phylum Chordata; class Mammalia; order Carnivora; family Mustelidae; genus Lutra; species Lutra lutra. Next base: position 7,224,231 of record NC_062291.1, on the reverse strand, counting down.
AAACCTTCATTCTCTATTTTATTCCTGTAGTACTTTGGTGCTATATTTTTGATGTAACTTTTGAGAAGGACATTTCGTATGTAACAGGCTCACGCTGGCTCTGTCGCTTCTACAAAAACATGCCTCTTGTACTTTTACACACAAATGTGCAGAACCATAAAGTCTGTCACGGTGAAAACTCCCTGGATTTTTTTTTAATTTTATTTTTTATAAACATATATTTTTATCCCCAGGGGTACAGGTCTGCGAATCGCCAGGTTTACACACTTCACAGCACTCACCATAGCACATACCCTCCCCAATATCCATAACCCCACCCCCCCTTTCCCAACCCCCCTCCCCCCATCAACCCTCAGTTTGTTTTGTGAGATTAAGAGTCACTTATGTTTTGTCTCCCTCCCAATCCCATCTTGTTTCATTTACTCTTCTCCTACCTCCTTACCCCCCATGTTGCATCTCCTCTCCCTCATATCAGGGAGATCATATGATAGTTGTCTTTCTCCGATTGACTTATTTGGCTAAGCATGATACCCTCTAGTTCCATCCACGTCGTCGCAAATGGCAAGATTTCATTTCTTTTGATGGCTGCATAGTATTCCATTGTGTATATATACCACATTTTCTTTATCCATTCGTCTGTTGATGGACATTTAGGTTCTTTCCATAGTTTGGCTATTGTAGACATTGCTGCTATAAACATTCGGGTGCACGTGCCCCTTCGGATCACTACGTTTGTATCTTTAGGGTAAATACCCAGCAGTGCAATTGCTGGGTCATAGGGTAGTTCTATTTTCAACATTTTGAGGAACCTCCATGCTGTTTTCCAGAGTGGTTGCACCAGCTTGCATTCCCACCAACAGTGTAGGAGGGTTCCCCTTTCTCCGCATCCTCGCCAGCATCTGTCATTTCCTGACTTGTTAATTTTAGCCATTCTGACTGGTGTGGGGTGATATCTCATTAATCCCTGGATTTTTTTTTAAAAGATTTTATTTATTTATTTATTTGAGAGTTCGCGCGTAGGTGCACGAAAGAGAGCATAAACATGGGGAGGGGCAGAGGCAGAAGGAGAAGCAGCCTCCCACTGAGCAAGGAACCCGACATGGGACTCCATCCCAGGACCCTGGGATCATAACCTGAGCGAAGGCAGAGGCTTAACCAACTGAGCCCCGAGGATCCCCAGCTCCCTGGAATTTCTTAATGTATGGGGACGTACAGCAAGGCAAGAGAAAGCATCCTGTACAAATAGTGTTTCAGCTTTCAGGCCATACACTGTGTTTCTAGTGTAACTAGAAAGTTATAGGTAAGTGCAACTTACCTATATAAACACAGACCAGAAGCACCAGCTCTTTAAATTACTCTCGATTTCATAAACGAGCCAATCTGTTCCATGGAGGTAATGTTGGTGCTGGTGGCACCTTGAACCCCCAACCCCGAGATCAGGAGTCACGTGCTCTACCAACTGAGCCAGCCAGGCACCCCGTTGTTCAACTTATAATTGAGGTCAGATACCTTCATTTCTCACCCTCTTGTTGTTTCTGGCCTTATTATTTATAAAATGGAGAGGCTTAACAAGATTAGCTCTGAGCCCCATCTAATTCTGGATTTTTTTAAACGATTTTACTTATTTTTTTGATAGCAAGAGAGGGAGCAGAAGCAGGGGGAGGGGGCACCTGGATGGCTCAGTGGGTTAAGCCTCTGCCTTCTCCTCAGGTCATGATCCCAGGGTCCTGGGATCGAGCCCGGCATCGGGCTCTCTGTTCAGGGGGGAGCCTGCTTCCTCTCTCTCTCTGCCTGCCTCTCTGCCTGCTTGTGATCTCTGTCTGTCAAATAAATAAAATCTTAAAAAAAAAAAAAAATAGAAGCAGGGGGAGTGGGAGAGGAAGAAGCAGGCTTCCTGCTGAGCAGGGAGCCCAATGCCAGGCTCCATCCCAGCATGCTGGGATCATGACCTGAGCGGAAGGCAGATGCTTAATGAGTGAGGCACCCAGGCGCCCCAGATTTTGGATTTTTAATATTCTTTGGGTGACCCGGTGTTGAATAGTTACAGGCACTATTTCAAGACACTGGATATTATTTCTCGTAAGATGCGGTGCAGTGTTAGGATAGACCACCTGTTCGTGCAGCAAACACTTCATCTGCTGCCTGCTGTTCCAGGCACTGTGCGAGGCTTCAGAGATGCAGACCGAAACATGAGCTTGTTTCTGCTCTCATGGCGTTTTCAGCCCGCTGGGGAAGATGGACATTACACCGATAACTGGCCAATTGCCCCTGTGACGTGTGCTACAAGGGAGAAGTCTGTCCTTATGTTGTGGTGGCACCTGAGCTAGCTGGAGGGAAGAACTTTCCCAGCCCAGCTGGAACTACAGGATGAGTAGAGCTGCGCCTTGTGAAGAAGGTAGGCTCAGGACTGTGGTTCAAATGGAGGAAAACTAACTGTGTATGAGATCGTGAGTGTCGAGAGAAGGAGCTTGTCACATCACAGGAATGACACGAAACCCAGAGTGAGAGAGGGCAGGCCTGCAGAAGGACCCGGCAGAGCTAAATGAGACTTTGTCACCCTGGTCGGAGCCCTCCCCGAGGGGCACTGCGCAGGGCAGGGCTTCCAAACTTCCCACTGTGCCCCCAAAGCCTCACGTGGCCCCACCCAGCTGGTCTCCAGCCCCCACCCCTCTCTCGGTTCTCCACGCCAGCCAGGCGCCAGCCAGGCTCCAGCCACACCCGCTTGCCTTCTCTGCCCCCCACCACACAGTCAGCTTGTCTCATCTGGGTCTTGGTACTCGGCTTCCCTCTGCCTGGGCGCATGGCCCTGATGTCCCGTGGCTGCACCTTCCTGTCCTGCGGGCTCTGCTCGGACCCCCTTTGTGATTGTTTTTCCATCCTGCCTTGTTTTCATCATGACATGCGTCCCTTTCTAAAAACCAGGCCGTTCATTTATTCGCTTACCTGTTTGTTGGCTCTCTTTTTCCCTAGAGCCCGAGCCCTAGGAAGGCAGGGTTTGGCCTGCCATATTCGCCCCTGTTCCCTGGTTTGCTAGCAGCCTGTGGCACACAGTGGGCACTCTGTTATGATTTGTTGAATGAATGAGTGAACGAATGCTAGGCATTTTTCATCTTATTCTGTTAAGCAGGGGGCTGCCATTAGAGCTTTCTAAGTAGAGGAGAGACATGATTTATTCTGAGAAGATTCCTACTTTCTTTAATAAAAAAAATGGCACGGGAGAAAAAGGAGGGAGAACCCCTATAGATTAAAAGAGATTTGAGAAACATCTTAACCAAGTGACCCTTGTTGGATCCCAATTGAAACCAAGTAGCCATGAAGGACATCTTTGAGACCCATTGCTTTTCTAGAAGAGATGCCTAGGGAAAGATTGACAAGTGAAATGATTTGATGTCTGAGATTTTATTAAATAAATAAAATAAAATGTATTTTTTAAATAAAATGTAAAATACTTCAAAAAAGAAAAAATAAACATGCACACATGTGGGAGGGATGGGTGAATCAGGAACGGGAGGCTGTTGCTGATCACAGGAGCTGATGGATGAGTGTCCAGGCGTGCGGCTGCTGGTCTCCTTTGGGTGTTGAAATTTTCCGGTGTGAGTCATCTGGTTATAAAAAGTTTTAGAAATTTATGTCGTCTCCCAGGCGGAGGATTTGGGGGGACGGGGTGGAGGAGGAAGAGAGAATTCCAGATGAGAGGTGGTGGCAGTGGTAGGTTCCAGACCTCTCTGGAAGGTGAGAACAAGGGGTCTTGCTTGTGTGTTATCTCATCTGAGACACACAGCAGCCCTGCGAGGTAGCTCAGGCGGGTCATGGGATGAGCATCCTATTGTAGAGAAGCAAAGTGACCTGCACAGCTAAGGCACTTGTCGGAATTCACTTATCAAGTATGGGCTGGTGCTCGAACTCTGATCCTCTGGCTGCTAGTTCTGTGGTCCTTATACTGTGCCACATTGGATAACACTTTCTTCTTTTCCTTTCTTTTTCTTTCCATTCATTTATTTATTTGACGGTATCTTAAGAGCCCCTGTTGTGCACAGAATTTTGGGGTAGGATTGTGGGGCTGCAGTGCTGCGGGGCATTGTGCAATGGTCTCTGAAGGTCACACGTGCATCCACGGCTCACGAGTGCACGAGAGGACCCACTCGTGCATCCAACTCCTCCCCACGGAATGAACCCTGCTCACCTCTGCGTTGCGTGTGAGGGAAGCTGGTTCTTAGTCCCTTGGGAGGAGGTTTCATAACTGCTTTTGTCCTCAAGTAAATTTTTTTCTTCCATTTAGTTTTTAATTATAAATGTTTCGAACACACACATAAAGGGGAGAAAATAATACCGTGGGCACCCACAGGCACATTATCTAATAGCAGTTGTTTGCAGTTTCCATATTTGTTTCATTAATTTCCCTTTGCTGGTGTATCCAAGGTAAATTACAGTCTTTGTGATTTACATCGCTGAATGTTTTAGTATGCGGTCCTAAAATAATAAGCATTTCTCTATATAACCAGCCTACCACAGTCACACATAACAAAATCAATAATAATTCCCTATTATCAGTTTATGTCCATTCCATGTCAGAGCTCTCCAGTAGTCCCGAAGCTGGCCTTTACAGCTAGACTTACTCAGACGGGTCTACAGAAAGACAAGCATTCCATGTGACGATGTCTCTTTAGTCTGGTTTTTGTTTTTGTTTTTTTTTTTTTAAGATTTTATTTATTCGAAAGAGACAGAAAGCATGGGTTCTTGTGTACACAAGGGGGATGGCAGCAGGGGAGGGAGGAAGAATCCAAGGCAGATTCTGCACTGAGCGCGGAGCCCGACAGAGGTTCCATCTCACGACCCTGAGATCACGACCTGAGTGGAAACTAGAAGTAGGAGGCTCAACTGACTGTGCCACCTAGGGGTCCCTCTTTAGTCTGTTTTAATCTTGACCTCCCCCATTTGATTCGTTGGTTTATTTAAGAATCACTGCCTGTTGTCCTGTAGGATGCCCCACCTTCTGCATTCCACTATTTCTCTGGAACGGGGTTTGGCTTGTTAATTCCATCTCTGTATTTCCTGAAAGCTGGCCATCTTGAAAATATTCAGGTTAAACTCTTTTTTTCCTTTAGAAAACACTTACAGTTTTATTTTATTTTATTTTAAAGATTTTATTTATTTACTTGACAGAGATCACAAATAGGAAGAGAGAGAGAGAGAGAGGAGGAAGCAGGCTCCCCGCTGAGCAGAGAGCCCGATGCGGGGCTTGATCCTAGGACCCTGAGATCATGACCTGAGCCGGAGGCAGAGGCTTTAACCCACTGAGCCACCCAGGCGCCCCACAATTTTTTTTTAAATTAATTTTGGAACTAGATGCAAATGGTTAAAAATAATAATAATAGTAACTTGTAAAAACAGGGAAAGGGGAAATTTCCATCCCACCCTGGCTTTGAGCCCCATACTTCCTCCCTAGAGACAATCACTGTTGATGATTGTTTTTTCATCTCCTTGCAAAGAGATTCTCAAATGTACAAACATAGGTACATGTATAGCCACCCCCTGATTTTATATATCTCCTTGACGTTTTAAATACCAGCTTTAGTGACATATGATTCACATACCGTAAAATTCACCCCTTTAAAGTATACAATTCAGCGATTTTTCATGTATTCAGAAAGTTATACAATCACCACCACTGTCTAGCTATGGGATATCTTGATTGCCCTCAAAACAAACCTCATATCCTTTAGCGGTCACACCCCATGCTCCCCCTAATCTATGTCCACCTCTATGGATTTGCCTGTTCTGGACATTTCACATAATTGGAGTCATACAATATGTGATCTTTTGTTACTGGCTTCTTTCACTTAGCGTAGCATTTTCAAGGTTCTTCCGTGTTGTAGCATGGATCAGTACTTTATTCTTTATGGCTGAATAATATTGCTGTTTTGTCCATTCATGAGTTAATGGATATCCAGGTTGTTTCTCTTTTTTGGCGATTCATGAATAATACCATCATGAATATCTGTGCACAAGTTTGCATGCGGACATCTGTTTACAGTTCTCCTGGGTCTGTACTAAGGAGCGGAATTGCAAGTGGTGGGGTTCAAAACAAGTCTCCCTAAAAGTCTGCGCCTTAGCACGTGGGTTATTTTGAGCAGAAAGCTATCAAGATCAAATGGGCTTGAGAAAAGCGTTCGTCCCCGCTTTAATGACCTAGAAGAAAGTAAGTTGGCAGTCTTTCCCAGAATGAGAGTTTTTATCAGCGATAAGTTTTTTTCTGAGTGACCCATCTACATGGAAGACAAACGTCCAATGATCAAACATCTGCTCTCATTGTCCTGTGAATGTCCTTACTCTCCTATCTCGTTCCTTAGTGCAGAATGGCATATATGCCTCATTTTACCTTCCTGTCTGGGAACATGACCCCCACATATGGTGCTCCTGTTCATTTGAAATTAATTTTATCCTGTTAATGTGTCTTGTGTCAATTTTATTCTTAGACCAGTCAGAAGAAATTTTGAGGGTAGAGGTAAATTTCACTTCCCCAAACTAGGTCATGTTGATGCAGGAACAGAAGGCTGGCTGAGGACAAAGCAAAAGTTGACACCTGCAGCCTTTCCTCACCCCCACTCCTGGGTGGGACACATGTGACATTCTTTAGGAATCTCCCAACTACCTTAATGTTAATAGCTTGCTAAAAAGGGCAAAACGACCTTGGCAATGGCAAAGGCTCTGGTGTCTTGTTGGTCTTCTTCAGCATATGAAAGTTCTGTTGAAACCTCCCTTCCCCTCACCTTCCCCCAACCGCAAGGTACACAACCTGCCATCTCTCACAACGGGGGACTGCAGCTCTTCCTGCCCACGGGTCCTGTCCCCGTGCTGTAATAAACCACCATTTTGCACCAAAGATGTCTCAAGAATTCTTTTTTGGTCATCGGCTCCAGACTCCACCCAACCAAACCTCACCGATGTTCTAGAACTTCATCAATATGGTAACTCTGTTTAACATTTTGGGGGCTATCAAACTGTTTTCCAAAGTGGCTGCACCAGTTTACGTTCCCACCAACAATGTATGAGGGTTCCAATGTATCTGCGTCTTCTGGTGAACTTACTACTTGACTTTTTGATCCTAGTCAACTTAATGGGTGTGAAGTGGTATCTCACTATGGTTGTTTTTTTTTTTTTAAAGATTTTATTTATTTATTTGACAGAGAGATCACAAGTAGACAGAGAGGCAGGCAGAGAGAGAGAGAGAGGAGGAAGCAGGCTCCCTGCCGAGCAGAGAGCCCGATGCGGGACTCAATCCCAGGACCCTGAGATCATGACCTGAGCCGAAGGCAGTGGCTTAATCCACTGAGCCACCCGGGCGCCCCCTCACTATGGTTTTGATTTGCATTTCCCTGATGGCTGTTGAGGTTGAGCATCTTTTCATGTGCTTATTGGCCATTTATATATCTTTGGAGAACATTTATTCAAGTCCTTTGATCATTTTTTATTTGGGATATTAGTATTTTTATTACAGAGTAGGTTAAACTTTACTTAGGATATTTTATGAGTGAAGTCACGTATGTTATAACATCAGGAAACAAGTGATGTCTGGTTATTACTGTCCTAGCTGCTCCTGCTAATGAGATGACGGCCGGATCATGTCTGTCATGTTTTCCCCCTTGCGAACACCGAGCAAGCTGTGGGATGAAACTTCAGCCTTACGCAGCTGCCCCTTTCCCACCACCTTTCAATTAATCTTAGTATCCATTGATGATTTTTGCTTGAGTCAGTTATTACATTAAGGGCTGCCAAGTGGTGTTTTAGTTTGTTTTGTTGTTGGCTTTTTTGTTTCTGTCATGCTTTCTACATTTATTAGTTGCTGTACTTCTGTAAAGGGAAGCTTGCCCTCATCCGCTGGGGCTTTTGGGTGATACTGACATAGGGCTCATTCTGGAAAGGCAGGTGGAGACTTAATTCTTTCTCTGTAATTTCTAATGTTCAAACGAAGGGATTGGTGTTCAATTTAAGTAGTGGTGTAATCCACTAGGGGATTTTCTGGGGCTCCACTTGGTCAACTTCGGATATCTACCTCCAAAGTGTCAAAGAGGAGCCTGCTTCTCCCCAGCAACTGAGAGTTTAGACAAGCCCTTCCCCCCTTTCCCTGACTGACTTCTGTTCTGGAATCCTGAGGGACGTTTCTCCCCCTTTTTTGATAGACACACTAGAAGTGGACATTTAAAGATTCCACCATTTTTAAATGTTGGAAGGTACCTCAGGTAATTTCATACAGAAGAGATGGGTGATGGATCCAAAGTCTCTCATTAGATGTTAACTGGATTAAGTTAAAAACACTGACACATCTCTTAACTATTACCCCTAGGTTGTCCCTTGTTTTTAAATGCTAAGACTTTTGTTTTTATTTCTAATTCAAGCCAGAGCCATTTCTCTGGCTCTGTGGGGTTAACGGAAAAAATTTGCAATTTGGACTCAAGAGTTTTGTTCTGGCATTTCTAGTGTATGATCTTAGGCAAGACCTGTAAACTGAAACTCAGTTTTTCTGAAATGGAGAATGAAGATGATATTAATGCCTACTTTACTAGATTGACTCCAATAACTGGAATAAAGGTGCTTCATAAACTGGCAAGTACCGTGAAAGTGGGTCAGACCCCAGGTCCCTTAGTTGTCCTAGGCTTGAAATCAGTCAACTTCTTCCTTTCTTTCTTTAAAAAAGATTTTATTTATTTATTTATTTATTTGACAGAGAGAGAGATCACAAAGTAGGCAGAGAGGCAGGCAGAGAGAGGGAGAAGCAGGCTCAATCCCAGGCTTGAAATCAGTCAACTTCTTCCTTTCTTTCTTTAAAAAAGATTTTATTTATTTATTTATTTGACAGAGAGAGATCACAAAGTAGGCAGAGAGGCAGGCAGAGAGAGGGAGAAGCAGGCTCAATCCCAGGACCCTGAGATCATGACCTGAGCCGACCAAGAGGCTTAACCCACTGAGCCACCCAGGCACCCCAGTCAACTTCTTTCTTGATGGTATTATGGATCTGGCTGTTTCCTGGGCTTCTTTCTCAAGCTTTTCTTTCCTTAGGCCCTTTTAGTTTTTTCACTGTTTCTAGCTACCCAGGCTTTCCAACGAAACTGCAATTTCCATGACTTTGGCTCAAGAATCTGCACTAGCAGCCAAATATAACACAAAGAGCAGGAGTGGGTTCAAATCTTGGTTGCAGGGCTTGCTGGCTATATGATATTAAGCTAAATTGAGTCTCATTTTCTTGTCTTTTTTATATATGTGAAAAGAAGGATGTTTGTATTACATGTTGAAAAAGGTGGACCGCTTTAGTAAAGGACCTCAGACTCAGCAGCCGCTCCATAAATGTTTGTTGCCTTTCCATTCTCTACCCCAACTGATTTTACCTTAAATTCCTGCTTCCTCCCCACCCGTGGAGTTTGCTTTTGCAACAGCAGGCGATTTCATTGTCTTCTCAGTAGAGCCGTTTGCATTTGTAAAAACGACCCCATTTGTTTCTTATTTGTGCCTGCCTCAAGTATTCTGAACCACATCTGTTTTGAAGAATCCCCCACTCTTGCTGGCTGCTTTCTGCCCTGGGCACTGCTACTAGACTCACTGAAGCCTACAAAGAGGGTCGTTTCAACGTCCGCAGTGCGCACGTGAAATGTAAAGAGTCTAACGTGAAATGTAAAGAGTCTAACGTGCAGTTTACTGAATGACTTTTCCCTTTTATCCCTGCCGTCTTTAAGGATGATCACGAAACACTCCCCGTCACGAGTTAGTTGCTCTGTCCTCCCTCCTCACCATGTCAGCTGAGTTCAAACAATCATAAGTAAGTGGCTCCAGCCGTCAGCCCAGCCTTGTGGGGCTGGGCATTTTCCCCCGGGTGTTTTGTGATAGGAGTGACGTGTTCTGCCCTGTGCAGCTGGATGCACGGCCTATTGTCTGGTGTGTTTCTTGCAGTGAGAGAATAGGTATGTGCCTTCTTTCTTTTATTTATTGAAAGTAAGCTCTACACCCAATGTGGGGCTCGAACTCACAACCCTGAGATCCAGTCGCCAGCCCCACCGACTGAGGCAGTCAGGGGCCCCTCGATGTGCTCAGTAAAGGGCTCATTAAGCTGTGCTACGAGCACACTGAACTGAAGTTTAGTTTTGCCAAAGGAGCGTCTTTTTCCCCAGTGTAAACTCTAAAGTAAGATCTCAGGGCAATATTTACATTGGTCAGTGGACTGGAAGTAGCTGTTTTCAATAAAGAAGTGGTGTAGACAATAATACAACATTATTATTATTATTATTATTATTATTCTCCTCTCAATATTTCAGAAAGGCTTTCTCGGGAATACATTCAATCCTAACAGTTCTGTGGTGTAATCTACGCAGAGAGTGTGCGGGACCTTTGGGAGTCAGGGCGCCTGAGTCCGGGTTCCAACGTGCTAATCGCGAACTGTTGTTAAAATATGAACTGAGGCTTATTGAAAACTTTTAAGAGTTTACTGCAACAAAAATCAGTTCTAATTGGGCAGTATCCAAAGTAGCAGGTAGAAATGAGCTCTGAGGAGCTTTACAACACGGGAGACTTTCATAGCCAGAAGGGAGAGGAACAAGGAAGTTATACTGTGTACAAAAGGGAATTGGGTCGTTGCAAGGTCCCTTTCCTTGAGAGGATGGGAAGGGTCCGTCCGGCAGATCTTCTGGCTAGTTCCGGTCAGGCGAGTCCTAATTGGTTTCAGATTCCATTTTTGGGAAAGCCAAAACTGTAATTTAGTTAAATCTTGGTTCATAAGAGACTCTTTTTTTTTTTTTTTTTTAAGATTTTATTTATTTGACAGACTGAGTTGGCAAGCAGGCAGAGAGGGAGGCAGAGAGAGAGGAAGGGAAGCAGGCTCCCCGCTGAGCAGGGAGCCCGATGCGGGGCTCGAATCCCAGAGGCTTTAACCCAGGCGCCCACCCAGGCGCCCCAATAAGAGACTCTTAACTATAGGAAACAAACTGAAGGTTGCGGGACGGGTGATGGGTGGGGGGATGGGGTAACCCGGTCATGCGCATTAAGGAGGGCACATGACATACTGAGCACCAGGTATGATATGAGACTGATGAATCACTAACGTCTGCCCCTGAAGCTAAAAAAAAAAAAAAAAAAAAAAGTAAGTCTTGGTTTTGGTGATGTGGAGTCTGGCATAAGCGACTCCATTTGGTCATGTTATCTTGTGGGGATTTGTTTTGTTTTCAGCAATTCTCCCCTTTTGATCAGGCTCTCTCAGCCTAAGAGATGTGATCAAAACTGAAGGCATTAGCCCTTTTCCCAGCTCTGGAGTTCTTGTTTTTTTTTTTTTTTTTTTTTTTTTTTTTTTCTCATGCTCTGTATGGTATTCACAGATTATTATGTCTTTTTGCTGAATATTTCCAGAGTATTTGCAGGTCATGACCTTGGGTTTACATTCTTTTTTTTTTTTTTTTTAAAGATTTTATTTATTTATTTGAGAGAGAATGAGTGAGAGAGAACATGAGAGAGAAGGTCAGAGGGAGAAGCAGACTCCCCAAGGAGCTGGGAGCCCGATGCGGGACTCGATCCTGGAAGTCCGGGATCATGACCTGAGCCGAAGGCAGTCGCTCAACCAACTGAGCCACCCAGGCGCCCCGGGTTTACATTCTTGAAGTCAGTTGTTCCCTTTGTTTCTTTTCTGATGAGTTAATTTTTTTTTTTTTGAAGATCTTATTTATTTATTTGACAGAGAAAGAGGGAACACAGCAGGGGGAGTGGGAGAGGGAGAAGCAGGCTTCCCGCTGAGCAGGGAGCCGGATGCAGATGTGGGGCCAGGACCCAGGACCCTGGGATCATGACCTGAGTCGAAGACACACGCCTAACGAATGAGCCACCCGAGCGCCCCTCTGATGAATCAGTCTTAAGAAGATCATTTGCTTGGTGGTTAGTGGCTGCAAACATACATTTAAAGCTTTAGAGAGAATACCACAGTGTTTCAGGGAGACCGCCATGATTATTACAAGCAGGATAATTCCCAATGTCTAGAGGGCACTTTGGAACGATGGCATCCGAGAAGCAAACCAGTCAGCGTCAAGTAAGTCAAAGAAAGACCCCCTTGAAGGAGCCACTTTCTTAAGCCAAGTGCAGCAAGTGGTGTTGGCCATGGCACAGATACCTTCTTGCTCGGCTAAAAGATAATCAAGGGCTGTCCTCTTATCAAGAACAATTTTGGGGAGGGAGTCTAAGGGTTTTGTTGGGTAGGCGCTACTTTAACAACACATTCAGAGACAGGGACCACACCCCGGAAGCATTGCCTTCCCATGCATTCAGAGAGAACATACAAGTGATGAAAAGGAAAAAGGAATAAAGACCTCATATTGGAGATGAAAATCTTTTTTTTTTTTTTTTTAAATAGACTCCACACCTAGCATGGAACCCGGTGCAGGGCTTGACCTCATGACCCTGAATCTGAGATTCAGACCTGAGCTGAAATTAAGAGTCAGACACTTTACTGACTAAGACAAAAAGGCCCCCCAGGAGGTGAAGATCTTGATCCATGGCCTTGGGAGATCTGTCCACCTCAAGATGCCATCTGTATCCCTTGTTGATATTAATTTTATATCTCCAGCTGGGGTGCAGTTCCAAGGGTCTGGAGGAACCCTTTTTAACTGGGAGACCCATGGTTCAAGTCCCTGAAGTTTAACTGCTCTCTTGGCAGTATGGAGGACCTGGTATGGTCCCTTACAGGGATATTCAAAGGCAGTCTTTCTTTGTAGTGATTCCAAATCAGAAGGGGGAGAGAAGATTGGAAACGTTAGTCTGGAAGTGTAGCCAGACATTTGAAGAAACACAAAGAATTGAGGATTCAGTACAGTGTACAGGGATCTAACAAATCCTCAGACACAATGAACAAGAGTAGAATGTGACATCCACAACATCGTGTTACTAGTTTCTCTGAACCAGTCACCCGTATTTCTATCAAAGGTAATCATGCAAACTAAACTGTTTGCAAAATAAGTTGAAAAATTAAATTTGACCGGATTATTTGTGTAAAGCACAGCAAGAAGAGTGATTGACTATATCGGCTCCTTTTAAATCTGCTTTGCTGGAACTTTTTGTTGTTGTTGTTGTTGTTGTTTTAAGATTTATTTATTTGAGAGAGAAAGCTTGCTCCCATGAGTTGTCGGAGCGGGGAGGCAGAGGGAGAGGGAATCTCAAGCAAAGTCTCCACGAGCACAGAGCTCAAGGCAGGGCTTGATCTCACGACCCTGAAATCATGACCTGACCTCCAAATGATGACCTGACCCTAAAATCATGACCTGAGCCTAAACCAAGAGTCAGACACTTACTTAACCGACTGAGCCACCCAGACACCTCTGCTGGAACTTTTCATAAGGAATCTTAGGTTGGACTTTTAAAAGCCTTTCCAGACTAAGAAGCCAGGCTAGGGACTCACTGTCAGACTTAGCCTGAAAATAACCATGGATTTGGGTGAATTTTTCTCTTCATGAGGTCCCCAGGACATCCTGAGTTTCCTGGAGCTACCAGCAAGTGACTGTCCTTAACCACCTGGTTGGGCTGTCACTTATTTGACAATGAACCCCACGTACTTTAACATACCAAGTAAACCTAAGCAATTTAACATCTCTCTTTTACAAGGGGAGAGACAAGTCCTTTGAGATTTGAGAGGGACCCTCTGGGAAATCTTAAAATTACTTTTTGGGGTCAAAAAATTACTCCAAACCAAAAGAATTTGGTTTTTAGGGGCACCTGGGTGGCTCAGTGGGTTAAGCCTCTGCCTTCGGCTCAGGTCATGGTCTCAGGGTCCTGGGATCGAGCCCCACATCAGGCTCTCTGCTTGGCAGGGAGCCTGCTTCCTCTCTCTCTCTCTGCTTGCCTCTCTGCCTACTTGTGATCTCTGTCAAATAAATAAATAAAATCTTTTAAAGAATTTGATTTTTAGAAGATGTCAAAAGGCTTGAATATCTGATTAAGTAGGATCACAGATCATTATGATTTAAGACTTCATTATTTAGTCAAAGTGACAATAGACAATGTTAAGGGCAAATATAGAAAGTTACATAGTTGTGAACAAAACTTCACTCTCTTACTGTTGAGAAGACTGTATTTTCTTAAGTAATCAAAGTCATGAGAAAGACAACATTAAGCACAGTGAGTTATTTTAGCAAGACAAAAATCTTTGCTTTCCAGGTAGATTACTTAAAAGGTAAAGAAAAACCATTCACAATCTCTTGTCAAGATCAGAATATGTTGATATTATAGCATGCTTTAAAAAACCTTATTATTTCTAGTAGTCTTAATTACATATATTAATTAGAATTCTTAATTATTGGAATCCTTAATTCCTATTAAAAACTAAGAAGTAAGTGGGCGCCTGGGTGGCTCAGTGGGTTAAGCCGCTGCCTTAGGCTCCGGTCATGATCTCGGAGTCCTGGGATCGAGTCCCGCATCGGGCTCTCTGCTCAGCAGGGAGCCTGCTTCCCTCTCTCTCTCTCTCTCTCTCTGCCTGCCTCTCCGTCTACTTGTGATCTCTCTTTGTCAAATAAATAAATAAAATCTTTAAAAAAAAAAAGAAAACTAAGAAGTAAGCAATTCTAGACTGACAAATTTATAAATACATTTCATAATTTCCAGATACTCTTCCTAATAGTAAATGCTCCTTTTTTTTTTTTTAAGATTGTATTTATTTATTTGAGAGAGAGAGAGACAGCATGAGAGAGAGTGAGCACAAGCAGGGGAGAAGGGCAGAGGGAGAGGGAGAAGCAGCCTCCCCTCTGAGCAGGGAGCCTGATGTGGGGCTCAATACCAAGACCCCAGGATCATGACCTGAGCCGAAGGCAGATGCTTAATGGACTAAGCCATCCAGATGCCCCATCCAGATGCCCACACCCAGGCCCCCAGTGTGGCCTGAAACATATTTACAAATAGACTCAAATATCTTGAGTTCCTCTGTAAAAGAAAACCACAGGTAAATAAACTTGGGTTCAGTAATTAGTTTCAGTATTTCCTTTTATTTGAAAGTGATCTAGATAGTCAATGAATATCCATTATTTTGCTCTTCTCAGTATAACTAAGGTTTCCAGTTAACAAAAAGATTTTAGGAACTTTTTTTTTTAATTAGAGAGAGGATGTGTGCACCCATGCCAGGAGGGAGTGGGAGGGAGATTAAGAGGGGGGTGAGCAGAGGGAGTGAGAGAATCCTAAGCAGGCCGAATGTTCAGTGCAGAGCTCCATGCAGGGCCCAATTTCTCTCTCTTTTTAAAAAATATTTGACATTGTATTTATTTTTTTAATTTAAATTCAATTGATTAACATACAATGTATTATTAGTTTCAGAAGTAGAGTTCAGTGACTCATCAGTCTTGTATAACACCCAGTACTCATTACATTACATGCCCTCCTTAATGTCCATCACCCAGTTACTCCATTCCCCCACCCTCTCTCCTCCAGCAACCCTCAGTTTGTTTCCTATGATTAAGAGTCTCTCATGCATCTTCTCCCTCCCTGGTCTCATATTGTTTTCTTTTTCTCCTCCCTTCCCCTATGATCCTGTTTTGTTTCTTAAATTCCGTATATGAGTGAGGTCATATGATAATTGTCTTTCTCTGACTGACTTATTTCATTTAGCATAATACCCTCTAGTTCCATCCACATCATTGCAAATGGCAAGATTTCCTTTTTTTTGATGGTTGAATAGCATTCACTTGTATATGTATACCACATCTTCTTTATCCATTCATCTGTTGATGGACATCTGGGTTCTTTCCATAGTTTGGCTCTTGTGGACATTGCTGCTGTGAATATTGGGGTGCAGGCTTTCCTTTGGATCACTGCATTTGTATCTTCAGGATAAATCCCTAGTAGTGCAATTGCTGGGTCATAGGGTACCTCTATTTTCAACTATTTGAAGACCCTCCATACTGTTTCCCAGAGTGGCTGAACCAGCTTGCATTTCCACCAACAGTGTAAGAGGGATCCCCTCTCTCTGCATCCCTGCCCCCATTTATTGTTTCCTGATTTGTTAATTTTAGCCATTCTGACTGGTGTGAGGTGGTATCTCACTGTGGTTTTGATTTGTATTTCCCTGATGCTGAGAGATGTGGAGCACCTTTTCATGTGTCTGTTGCCATTTGAATGTTTTCTTTGGAGAAATGTCTGTTCATGTCTTCTGCCCATTTCTTGATTGGATTATTTGTTCTTTGGGTGTTGAGTTTGATAAATTCTTTATAGATTTGGGATACTGGCCCTTTATCTGGTATGTCATTTGCAAATATCTTCTCCCATTCTGTTGGTTGTCTTTTGGTTTAGTTGACTGTTTCCTTTGCTGTGCAAAAGTTTTTTATCTTGAAGAAGTCCCAAGAGTTCATTTTTGCCTTTGTTTCCCTTGCCTTTGGAGACCTGTCTAGCAAGAAGTTCTTGCAGACGAGATCATAGGGTTGCTGCCTGTGTTCCCCTCTAGGATTTTGATGGATTCCTTTCTCACACTTAAGTTTTGCATCCATTTTGACTCTATTTTTTTGTATGGTGTAAGAAAATGGTCCAGTTTCATTCTTCTGCATGTGGCTGCCCAGTGTTCCCAACACCCATTTGTTGAAGAGACGGTCTTTTTTCCATTGGATATTGTTTCCTGCTTTGTCAAAAATTAGTTGGCCATAGAGTTGGGGGTCCATTTCTGGGTTCTCTATTCTGTTCCATTGATCTGTGTGTCTGTTTTTGTGCCAGTACCATACTGTCTAGCAGAGCTTGAAGCCCACCAGTTCTGGTTTTCTTTTTCAACATTTCTTTGGCTATTTGGGGTCTTTTCTGGTACCATACAAATTTTGAGATTGTTCCAGCTTTGTGAAAAAGTTGATGGTATTTTGATAGGGATTGCTTTAAATGTATAGATCGCTCTAGGGAGAATAGATTTTTTTTTTAAAGATTTTATTTATTTATTTGACAGATAGAGATCCCAAGTAGGCAGAGAGGCAGGCAGAGAGAGAGGAGGAAGCAGGCCCCCTGCTGAGCAGAGAGCCCGATGCGGGGCTCGATCCCAGAACCCTGAGATCACGACCCGAGCCGAAGGCAGAGGCTTAACCCACTGAGCCACCCAGGTGCCCCGGGAGAATAGATGTTTTAATGATATTTGTTCTTCCAGTCTGTAAGCATGGAATGTTTTTCCATTTCTTTATGTCTTCTTTGATTTCTTTCATGAGCATTCTATCATTTTCTCAGTACAGATACTTTGCCTTGTTGGTTAGGTTTATTCCTAGGTACCTTTGTAGTTTTGGGTGCAATTGTAAATGGGATCAACTCCTTAATTTCTCTTTTTTCTGTCTCATTGTTAGTGTATAGAAATGCAACTGCTTTCTATCCTTCCGTGATGCTGAATTCCTGTGTGAGTTCTAGCAATTTTGAGGTGGAGTCTTTTGGGTTCTCCAAGTATCATGTCATCTGCAAAGAGTGACAGCTTGACTTTTCTTTTGCTGATCAGATGCCTTTTATTTCTTTTTGTTTTCTGGTTGCTGAGGCTAAGATTTCTAGTACTATGTTGAACAACAGACATCCCTGTCATGTTCCTGACCTTAGGGGGGAAAGCTCACAGTTTTCCCCCCATTGAGAATGATATTTGCCGTGGGTTTTTCATAGATGGCTTTTATGATATTGGGGTATGTTCCCTCTATCCCTACACTGTGAAGAGTTTTAATCAAGAAAGGATGCTGTACTTGGTCAAATACTTCTTTTGCATCTATTGAAAGGATCTTTTGGTTCTTGTCCTTTCTTTTATTAATGTACTCTATCACATTGATTTGGGGATGTTGAACCACCCTTGCAGCCCGGGAAAAATCCCACTTGGTCGCGGTGAGCAACCCTTTCAATGTACTCTTGTATCCTGTTGGCTAGTATCTTGATGAGAATTTTGGCACCCGTGTTCATCAGGGATATTGGTCTGTAATTCTCCTTTTTGGTGGGGTTTTTGTCTGGTTTGGGAAGCAAGGTAATGCCAGCCTCACAGAATGACTTTAGAAGTTTCCCTTCCATTTCTATTTTTTGAAACAGTTTCTGAAGAATAGGTATTAATTCTTCCTTTAATGTTTGGTAGAATTCCCCTTGGGAAACCAACCAGCCCTGGACCCTTGTTTGTTAGAAGATTTTGGATGACTGCTTTAGTTTCCTTGCTGGTGATGGGTCTGTTCAGGTTTTCTATTTCCTCTTGTTTCAGTTTTGGTAATTGATACATCTCTAGGAATGCATCCATTTCTTCCAGATTGCCTATTTGTTGGCATATAGTTGCTCATAATATGTTCTTTAAATTGTTGATATTTCTTCGGTATTGGTTGTGATCTCTCTCGTCTTTCATTCATGATTTTATTTATTTGGGTCCATTCTCTTTTCTTTTTGATAAGTCTCGCTAGGAGTTTCTTAATATTGTTAATTCTTTGAAAGAACCAGCTCCTAGTTTTGTTGATCTGTTCTACTGTTCTTTTGGTTTCTCTTTCATTGATTTCTGGTTTAATCTTTATAAGCTTTAAAAAATTTGGGTTAGTTTCTATATTTCTGAGAGTACACTTGATTGATATAATGCATGTTTGTCTTTAACCAATTAAATAGAGCTTTTTACAAATTCATTTTGGCATTACCATCTGGAGGTAGAAGACAAATCGCACACTTGTAATATACATACATAAGCATGCAGACAAATGCACACAGAGATCTCCTAGCTTTTATTTTAAAATTTTAGCTGTGGGACTGGTATGATACTACAAAAGGCACTAGTTTATGGAAGGACAGTTGGATCCACATTTTGTTTCTGGCAGATGGAAACTTTATCTGGTCCGACGGCAGGTGGCTAACGCTTTTTAGTAATATTTGTGGAAGAGACTTCAAACTTGTATTTGTCCTTGGCAAGTAATCTTATGGAGGCTGTGGGCTAGATTTGGGGTGAGTGAGATTTTTTAAGTGTTTATATTTTGAAAAAGCCTCCTTCTCCCCACCTTTTTTCCTTCAGTCTCAGGTAAATGTGGGCTGTGTTTTATATTTCAAGGATGAGGTAATATTTTCATCTTCTAGGGACAGAGAAGAAATGCAAGTTTTCTTCTAGGAGTTTTAGGGTATATTTTTCTGTTATCAGAAGTGTAGGGCCTTTGCTATTTAAATTTTTCCTTCATTTTCTCTAAAGCACCCGAACACAGGCGAGTTCTTTTTCCAAAGTTCTGATCTTTTACAATATCTGCAGGCATTCAGAGATGAATAGGGAATTTGGGGGGATGATAATGATAGGTAGACTTGGATTGTTTCTAGAGCTGTGTTGCTGGTTTTGCAAAGATTTGTGAGACAAGGACAGTTGCTCTTAATTCCGCAAACAATTGGGATCTAGCCTTAAAGATATCAAGGGGCTGAACCTCCCATCTATTTCTATTATCTTCAGTTTGCTTCTTTGTATCAGGGTGAAAGTCTTCTACCAAGGTGAAAATCAAAAGGTTTTCGTGTTCTAGATTTGGAGCTGCAGTAAACCCTTCCAAGTCTTCCAAAAAGACTTCAGAATGTTTTTCTTTTCCATTCATGAGCAGTAGTTTGATTGTAGCTTAGGTGAGAAATCCTAAAAACAATAGTTTGATTGTAGCTTAGGTGAGAAATCCTAAAAACATATTGCTATCATCTCTGGATATCAGCTTCACTCAGCCAACTTCTGACCATAGAGCTACTTAAAAAAATCCCTTCCAGTATCTTATCAGGTTTCTGCCGGCAGAACTGAACAACCCCTTGGATGCCAGAGGCGTCCCCCAAAGGGGGTACAAAGAATACTGCCTCCCCGAGGTAACTCCCCTCGCCACTCCCAAAGATAACCAGAAGAAAGGAAGACTTAGACAATTCTCCCGAAGAGTTGGCAATAGTTGATAGGACCCTAACCACAAATGGAGGGCAACACACATCTCTGTCTGGCTAGCTTTGGGGGGCCCCCCACCTGACACAAAACCAGATAAATAAGAAGGCAGTAGATATTCCTTAGAGAGACAAAGCATCAACAACCAATGGGTACCCAAAAGCAAATCTGCAAGTCACAATTCAAAGACCTAATTGTTACAAATGTTTTTGCCTGCCAATCTGAATCTGGAAAGGAAAGGAAAACATGAAATTTGACCTTCCTCTCTCAAGCAGGCTGTGCAGATAGAGATCTGGGAGAGCTGACTTTGGCAAGAATTCTCACCCTTTCCCGGCTTTTGCCAGTTTTCCCAGGATCCCATCTGCATGCTCTGGAGCGAGTGGGGTGTCCTGGCAGGTCACATCCCAGTCACCAGAGGCGGGAGGGCAGGAGAAATCATTTTCTCTCTACTTTTTATGGTGAGTCCTTGGCTGGGACCCCTTTTTCTCTAGGATACCTCATAAATGGCTAAGCTTATCTAGGTTAAAAGGTCTGCACTGTGGCCTTTATTTCAAGATTATCTTTGGTAGGGTTAACCTGTTTGTTCAGCCTTGAGACAAAATTTTATTCACTCAAAGCCTCCTACTGGACCCAGTCCAGCTTAAGTCAGATCCAGTCTGACCCTGGACCCAGATCTGGCATATAGTTTTCTTAGGACTTCTTAAATCTACAGGTCCCCCTCACCACCTTTTTTTCTGGAAATCTTTTTATTGAAGAAACTATGTATTTGTCCTTCACCGTGTCCCATGTTCTGGGTTTGGCTGGTCATGTCCCTGTAGTATCACTGAACATGTCCTTCTGTCCCGTCTATTTCCTGTAAACTGGGAGTTAGATCTGGAGACTTGCTTGGATTTGAGTCATCGGGTCATTGTGCAGACTCTGTTTTAGTGGCCGGCGTGGGGCTCCAGTGGGAAGGAGCCGTGATACATAATGCGGGATATTTCATGGGCTCATGAATGGAACTCACGCATTTTCAGGTGCTATTTCTCACACAGCCTTGGTATTTGGGCCTTATTCTGTCTGAACCTCCCCACCCCCAACTTCTGGAGGAGGTCGGGAAGGGAGAGGACTGACACACACCGGGTGGTGTAGAGGCTTTGCAGCTCCAGCAGTGACTAAGGTGGCCACGGTCCCAGCTTTTGAAGGGACATACCGCCTGAGGGGCAAGTAGCACAGCCAGCAGACGAGTCAATAAGGTCATTACACTTGGTGGTCTGCGCCTAGAGGGAAACAAACAGGAAGTGGAGACAGAAATGGGGGCTCAAGGAGTGAGGGAGGGGAGGAGGGTTGAGCAGGCAGAGCCACACTGGGTAGACGAGAAGGCTCTCTTAGAGTCCGTACTTCACTGGGCTGGTCCAGTGAAAGCGTGAGGCCCTGGGGAGCAGGTGCCGCTGGCCGTGGGGATAGAGCAAGTGCCAGGTACCTCAGAGGTGGGACACACAGGACGTGGGGGAGAAAGGGAGTCCGTCCTCCTGACCTCCTAAGTATTTAATAGGCCCTTCCCTTTGTGCTCCCCGCGCTTCTGTCGATTTGCTCAACTTTGAGAAGATGGAAAAAAGGAACGAGAGGACAGGAGCATCACATGCTCGACAGATGTGTGCGGTGGGATTGGCCCCCAAGTGTAAGAGTATTATTCAAGTCAGCCGGGCTTTGGTCGATCTCAAACAAACAAATGAACACTGACTGGGGAAAAGTTTAAAGCTCAGAGTCAAATGAACCTTCCGGGTGTTCTGTCTCTGACATCTTTCTCTGCCGTCGTCTTTCTTTATCACCAGCAGCTGAGTTGCAAATGCCATTAAAAAAAGGCTGAAAAATAATTTTCCAGCACTAATACTAATGAGAGTCATGTGGTCTGTGTCCAAAAGCATTTGCTTCTCGATACTTGTCTTAAAACTCGATTCCCAAAGCATTCCTTGTGAGAAGAGACACATCCTGTACCCAGATTCGAAATCGTAAAAGACACCCGTGTTTTCAGAACTGTTGAACTGATTTAAATCTCACTGGAAAACAGCTTTTTTAAAACCGAGTTTTCCATCTGTGGCCTCCGCGTGCTCGCTTCCCATCAGCGGCAGGACGGCCAGCTTCTGCTGGTTTGGGAAACGAGCTGTTTCCCACGCCCCCGCACGGCAGCCCCACTGGGATGTCCCCGCATCAGGGAGAGGTGTGGATGGGCTGGCAGGATGGGGACCGGGGTGGGATGGGGAAGAGCAGGCCGAGCTCCTTTCCTGACTCCAGAAAATCGCCAGCAGACAGGTGGAAAGGGAGCAGGGCTTCTGCTAAGTCCCCACACCAACTCTGCAACCCCCCGGACTCTCGTTCCTTTCCCTTCCTTGGGCCCAGATCCACACCACCCCCTCGAACCTTGTCACCCAGTTCTTGGCCTGTTGCAGGGTTTGCTTTTAAGTTCCTCCTCTTTGTGTCCACCCCAACCCCTCCTCTAAGGATGAGGTCTGAAGGGAGGAGGGGAGAAGGCTGTGTGGGAGGAGCGGGGAGGGAAGTAAGTGACTTGGAAAACCCACAGGCCTTCCAACCAACCCCTGCACTGGAACGAGCCCGTTTTCTGCTTTCATGTTCTTCTGATCCCCCGCCTCTTAAAAGTGCAGACCAGGGGCCATTTGCAAAGTCTCTCCCATTTGATTTGGGCTTTTTTTTTTTTTTTTTTAAATTCACAGATTCTCGAAGTAAAAGGGGCACTGAAGTGGTGTTCTATGTCATCAGCGGGTTGTGCACTAAAAAGAAAGGGGGGGCTCAAAGCCTCATTCTTAGCATGGCTTTGTAGGGAACCCAAGTACCCCCACCCCTGAGTACCCTCCAACAATCAAGGGGGTCTTTGTCCCCTTCCCTTTTTCCCAGCAGTGTGGGGGGTTAGCTGGGTAAGAACACCAAGCTCTTTTTTATAGGCAGTTAGAACTGATTTCAAGAAGGTTGTGTGTAGTGATTACGAGGCCAGCTTTGGAGTCCGGCTCCCTGGGTGTGAATCCCAGTGCTGACAGTTACTGGTAACTTTGGATGAATTTAACTTACTTAATTTTCTCCATCAGGAAAATGTGCATAATAGTAGTTTCTAGTCTTACAGAGTTCTTCTGAAAATTAAATGCTAATAAGATGTCTGGAACTTGGTAAACATTCAGTGTTAGCTCTTATTCTGACACATTAAACTATTCACAATAAAATGATACCTTAAGGCCCCATTCAAATTTACTTCCTCCTTTTAACAGATGCCCTTTCAATTTATTTACTTATTTATTGTTATTATTTTAAGTAAGATCTACACCAATAGTGGGGTTTGAATTCACGACTGTGAGATCAAGAGTCTCATGCTTTACCAACGGAGCCAGCCAGGTGCCCCCAAAGTGACTTCCTGACCCCATGACTCATTATATCATCATCTGTGTGTGTCAGTCCTTTCCCATATTCTTCTGGATTGTGGGTTCCTTGAAGTGAGAGACGTGTACTATCCATCGTGGGACCCACACCACTTAGCACAGCTCTGGTTTGTAATGGTTATCAGTTTGTTGGGTAAATTAGTGAACACTCTACTTTTTTAAAGATTTTATTTATTGAGGCACCTGGGTGGCTCAGTGGGTTAAAGCCTCTGCCTTCAACTCAGGTCATGATCCCAGTGTCCTGGGATGGAGCCCCAAATCAGGCTCTCTGCTCTGCAGGGAGCCTGCTTCCACCTCTCTCTCTGTCTGCCTCTCTGCCTACTTGTGATCTCTGTCTGTCAAATAAATAAATAAAATCTTTAAAAAATTATTTATTTATTTATTTATTTGACAGAGTGAGAGAGAGAGAGACAGTGAGAGGGGGAACACAAGCATAGGGAGTGGTAGAGGGAGGAAGCAGGCTTCCAGCTGAGCGGGGAACCCGATGCAGGGCTTGATCCCGGGACCCTGGGATCATGATCGGAGCCGAAGGCAGAGGCTTAACAATTGAGCCACTCAGGTGCTCCTAGTGAAGCCTTCAGTAATGGCTTAGGTTTGAGTGGTGCTTTGCATGTAAAGCAGGCACACATGGGAAACCCAAGACTCGAAGTTCAAGACACATATCCATGGTCCAGTGACGGCTACGTATGTGCCAGAGTCAGGTCCTGTGACTGTTGCCTCATGCCCCCTCCACCAGCCCATCCTGCGTAGGAGAGGAGCTGAATTTCATAATTCGGGATCATGTCCTTCTCCAGTTCTATTGTATCTGACAGACTGGGGGGTACCTGTGACAGCATTCTGTGCGTGGGAGCTCAGAGTCCCCAAGAAAGACGGTTTTTCTCACTCTCCTCTTAATTCTGCTTTGTTTTGTACAGGTCACCACAAATGGCATCATTGCCATGAGTGAACCCCCAGCCAAAGAGTCCTCTCTGGGCTTCTTCCCACCAACCTTCGGAGCGGTCGCACCTTTCCTGGCAGACTTGGACACGACAGATGGCCTCGGGAAGGTTTATTATCGGGAGGACTTATCCCCGTCCATCACTCAGCTGGCTGCAGAGTGTGTCCAGAGGGGGTTCCCAGAAGTCCCTTTCCAGTCCAGTAGCGCGGTGGTTGTCACTTGGGAATCTGTGGCTCCCTACCAGGGACCCAGCAAGGACCCCGACCAGGAAGGCAAGGTAAGGCTTTCCCAGGTACGAGGGCAAATAGTCAACAGGTTGGTTTTGCACACTTTGGTCTTCCTTGAAGGAAGGGAGACACTTGAGTAGGTCAAAACGTCATCTCTAGGTCTAAGGTAACTTTCTGGGACATGCCTCTCTTTCTCCTTAGAAAAAACAATTTCACTCCACCATTATTTAATTTTTATAGTATTACAGAGTAGAGAGAAACTGGAAAGGGCCAAAAGCACTCCATTTAAACAGAGGTTGTTCCAGGTTTGGGACAGGGGATGTCCCAAAGTGGGTACCACAGATCACCAGTCCTAAAAGATAGTCCTTGGCAAAAAGCCCTCCCATGCTCAGATAAGTTTGGGAAATGCAAAACTTGATCTCCCCCTTGATGACTCACTCTGAAAAGCCCTGCAATAAAGAAACCTGCTTAATTTTAAAGAAAAAAAAAATTAGCCATCCCCAAACCTTTTGGCCATACTCTTTTTTCCCTCCCAAATAAGATACATTACATCCTCTGGGCTTTCTCTGTATAGTCTGGTGAATCGAACAATTTAAATGTATCGATATATTCCTGAGTAACTGAATCTCAACTCATCTTCACAGAGAAATACATTCCAGGCTGTTCTGGCCTCCTCTGACTCCAGCTCCTATGCCATTTTCCTCTATCCTGAAGACGGTCTGCAGTTCTATACAACGTTCTCGAAGAAGGAGGAGAGCCAAGTTCCCGCTGTGGTTGCATTCAGTCAAGGTGTACAGGGATTATTCTGGAAGAGTGAAGGAGCTTATAACATATTTGCTAATGACAGAGAATCAATTGGAAATTTGGCCAAGTATGCTTTCTTTGTTCTCCAGTAGATTCTCCCCTTAATGATCATTTTATTGTTAAGATGATCATTTTATTATTTTATTAAGGATGATATAATGGGCGCTAAAGAACATTACCTAAAAATGTTCCCAGAGATTTAAATGTTGTATATAGTTTTTATATTATGTAGTGTTTTTTTCCTGATGAACTCAAAGTAATATACTCTCAGAATGAACAGACATCCCCTTTTTCAGATACCATGCTCATCTGGAAGTTTCTACCAGCTCCTCTGTGAGTCTACAATTAGAAATAAATGCTATTCAAACCCTGTCTCCTGCTGTGAACCCAGGCTGAGAAAAACCTTCTCCCCCCCTCCCATGGACTAGGGGAGAAATTCTTACAACAGAATTAGGGTTCTCGGGGCACCTGGGTGGCTCAGTGGGTTAAGCCTCTGCCTTCCGCTCAGGTCGTGATCCCAGGGTCCTGGGATCGAGCCCCAAATCGGGCTCTCTGCTCAGTGGGGAGCCTGCTTTCCCCTCTCTCTCTCTCTGCCTGCCTCTCTGCCTACTTGTGATCTCTATCAAACAAATAAATAAAATTTAAAAAAAAGAATTAGGGTTCTCTTGGGCTCTTTTGCAGAATCTGGGAAAAGTGGGGAAAGCTGGACTGCTTTCTTCTAAAACTAGAATCTTTTCCCTCCCATTGTGCCTTAAAAAGTAGAGAGAGAACAGCCTCCCTCCCAATTTCATATAGTCCAACTAAGTCTAAAACCCGTCTGCCCTTGGCTTAATGGTGTGCTTAGCAAGGGGCTCTGTGTGGTGGGGAGAGCCCTCGTCTCTGGTGCTTGCCTGTTTCACTGCTGTGATCACTCCTCGCCTGGCTGGGTGCCAGCTTCACATGTTGTCTTGCTCTACAGGAAGCTGAGAAGAGAATCGTTCTTCACACCACACAGATGCAGTAGACTTAACTAACTTCCAGAACACAGATAATAGTAAAATAATTCAATGTGATGAGTTTCAAGTGTTTATGGCCTTCCTTTTTGTAATCATTTATGGGATTGTAAGTTTCTGTGATTTTAATTTTTTGCAGTGGCTCTGTTTAATAACTGGCTTGCAAAATTACTAAAATATAGCCGTTGGATCTCTTGAGCTGGCTGGCGGGTCCCCGCACACCACGGCCTTTCCCGGAGTCCTTGGACAGGCAGACTGAGCACACACCCCTCTCCTTCTGCAGGCTTTCTCGATTCCTCATCCCCTGTCCCACCCCCGATGTTTTGCTCAGGGTTCTCCACTGGGTAATGTCTGTCCCCTCTTTTCCCATGTAGAAGCTGGTCATTTTCCATAGTTTGCGGGAGGAGAGCTTCCAATCACAGACACAGACGCACAGTAAAAATGGTGGAGAAGGAAGGAGAGATTAGGGTCATTCTACTGTGGTTTTTAATTACACAAGGCCTTTCGGATCTGAATTTCCTTTGCACTTCACTATAGGGACAGGAAAAGGTAAACTGAGACTTGTCTGAGATTCCACAGCTGATAGAGCTGGCATTTCTGATAATCCAAGTCTGTACTATGTTCACTCACAACACTTCTGACACCACGTGGATGGGTTTTTTTTTTCCCAATACCTACCGATTCTCTCACTCTTCGGGCATCCCTTCGCTGTCCTAAAATTCATCTGGGTTCTGATGCAGACAGCTCCAGCTGAGCACAGACCCCACGAGACTGCCCCCACTTCGGAAGCCAGCCCTTCCAGGTGCTGTATTTCCTGCACATCTGGTCTGCCAGCTGTAAGTCAGGGGTTTCTGGAACACCCCCCACCCCAGGTTCCATAACTTTTCTGTGAGAACTCAGGAAAGCACTTTTCTTACTATCACCGGTTTATTTTAAAGGGTGCAACTCAGGAACAGGCAAATAGAAGGAATGCATATGACAAGGTATTGGAGGGAGAGGGAGCTTCAATCTTCCGTGCTGGCTCTGGGCAAACCATCCTCCTGGGCTCACCAATGCCAGAGGTCTCCCAACCTCATCGTTTAGGTGTTTTTATTACAAAAACATGTTTGATGGACTCCTTGGCCATTGGCTATTAACTCCGTCTCCAACCCCTCTCCCGTCTCTGGAAGTCAGGTCGTGGGGCTGAAAGTTCCAACCCTCTCGTCGTGCCCCACTGGATGGAAGTGTCCATCCTGAAGCTCCCTAGGGTCCCAGCCACCTGTCATCTCACGCGAATGCAAGAGACGGAGATTACGAGGATTTTAGGAACTTATCTGCCAGAACCAGAGACCAAGACAGAGTAGGCAGTGGGTTTC
Source organism: Lutra lutra (assembly GCF_902655055.1). Classification (NCBI taxonomy): domain Eukaryota; kingdom Metazoa; phylum Chordata; class Mammalia; order Carnivora; family Mustelidae; genus Lutra; species Lutra lutra. The sequence continues at coordinate 7,196,642 of NC_062291.1, read as the reverse complement.
AGGTTGACACCCAGATCCCCGGGACTCCTCCTGCTTGCGTAGTGGGGGCGGTTTGTGGGTTTCTGGCCCGTTTCTAAGAAACCTGTCCTTCCTCCAGGAGCAGCAACTCAGGGCAGCAGGGTGTCTGGGTGTTTGAGATCGGGAGCCCCGCCACAGCCAGCGGCGTGGTGCCATCTGATGTGGGCCTCGGACTGGACGACGGAGCGGAGTACGATGACGAGGACTACGAGCCGGTGACACAGCTGGACCTGGAGGACACGAGCACGACACCTTTCCCCCACGAGGCCCGGGGGAGGGGAGACCCAGACACGCACAGTGCGCCCCGTGTCCTCGCCCCCCGCCGCCTGCCCACCGAGAGACTCCCCAGGCCTCCCACGGAGAGGACCAGGTCATTCCTGCCGCCCGCGGAGACATTTCCCCGGCAGCCCGCGCAGGTCATAGACGTGGATGAAGTCGAGGAGACGGGAGTGGGTGAGGCCATTTGCCGCCCAGCGGGTCTGTCCAGGGGCAATTGGGTCTCCCAATGGGAGTTCTGCTGGAGGGTGTCTGTCGCCTTATGTGATGGTTTGGGAGGATGAGAGCCAGGGACAGAGGGGCGGCCCTTGCGGCTGTGGGGCTTAGCTGGATGGGCCTGATGGCTTCAAAGACTCCGAGGGATCTATGGGGATCAGGGCTTCGGCTACAAGGCTGCTGAGCCGGTGCTCTTTCAAGTGTCTCCTGACTCCCTTTTGGTCCTGTTTTAAAGAGAAAATTGCCTTGGAGTTATTTTGAAAGTCAGATTTTCTTGTTTGTGACTTCTGGGATCAGAAATAGATTCACCCACCTGAAAAAACAGTCTAGAAATTTCTTTGGCTATTTACCCTGTTTATCTTTGATGTTTGTTTCCTCTTGGTTTTGGAATGAGGGTGGTTGATTATTTTTTCCTCCCAGGTCCTGTCAGCTTCAGAGTTGGTTTGTGAAGATGTAAAAATACAAAACCAATGGAGTCACCCTTTTAGAGATGCCTTTTTTTGAAAGATAGTTTTTAAAATACAATCTTTTCTTGTCAACCATATTCTGTTGGATTTTTGTTACATTTTTGATGGAAAAACCATTGGCGCACCAGCGTGCTTTGATTTGTCTTATAACAGATGTTCAAACTGAGCTGAAGGACTGATTCAGCTTCAGGCTGACCTGTAACCTCTAACATCCACGTACGTGAGATGGTCCAAGCGTCCACATAATGCTTTGATTCTAGTACGAGGTTATAAGGCCCCCAGAGAAATCAACTCCATCCACAAGATTCACTCAATTTTTATTTCTCTTTACTTCTGATTTGCTTCACAGCAGTCATTCTAAATGTCTGTTCTTCGAGTATCCCAAAGCTCGGACAGGATCTGGTGGCCCCGTGAACTGTGCTTGCTCAACTTCCAAGGCACAGACATGGCGAGGTTACCCTTTATGGTATGAGGAGGACTTGGGTTCATGACTCAGAGCTCCCCTCCACATCCCGGATTTCCTGGGGCGATGCTAACAGCTCTCAGCGCACAGTTCTCTGCCCTTAAATAGCTGGTTCCAGACTAATCCCCCCCAGATATGGGGAGTATGTTGACTCGCCCATGTGGAGTCTGGAGTCTTATTCTGCTTTTCCCCTATCTAGGTGTCTGTGGGATTCTTATCTGTGAAGCCATCGCTTTGACATGAGATCACAGCTAGCACTAACGACTTAGGGAGGTATATAGATAGTACTTGGTCCTGATCAAAGCCTAGATTTGAACCCCCAATGTGTCTAAAACAGATGTTTTTCTGTTCCTCTGTCCCATGGCTTTCTTTCACTGTATTTATGAGAAAGGTCAGTTTTCTGTAGGCAGCCGTACATTCCTGGTGTTACTTGAAAAGTCGCCTGCAGATTCGCAGGCCGTCAGGGACCCGCTGGGAGCCGGGCCACAGCTGGAGCCGAAACCGTCAGTCACGTCGTGTGCTCAGCTTAGGGCCCAAGTGTTCCCAGTGCCAAACGCCTCCTTTATACGCACTGGAAATTCCCGCCTGTGTAGACGAATCCCATCTACCTAGGTTAAACTTTACTTTTTTCTTCCCTCATAACACTCAATTATAAATTGGATCATTATCCCCTCGAAAAGCCCATACCCCCTCTGGCTCCGTGAGCTTTTGAACTTCATTCTAAATTAATTTGCTCTGGATTATAAAATTTAATGAGATGATTCATAATTCTCACAAAATGAAGCTGGGAGGTAGGAATTTGAAATAGAAATTCTTTTTGTTTTTTGGGTCAAAGAGCTTTAGACCAAGTGTGACCAGGGAATTATTTCTAATCAGCTTCTACGTGTAAGAGCTTCTGAATTTTCCCCTGGGGGAGAAAAAGGGGAAAGTTTTAAAATATTTTCAGGTCATCAAAATGACAAATTTTAAGATATATGTATATACATATATAATTATTTTTAACCACAGTTAAAAGATAGTAAAAAAAAAATTTTTTTTGAGTTCTGTCCCAAAATGTTAAGCTAATCTGACCCCATTACCCGGGTACCATATTAAGGTTGATATTGGGTGGAGGTGACCTAGTATTGATACAGTGATAATATGGATTCAGTGATCCAACCCCTTGGATTATAACATTTTTAAATAACACCACTGTGACTTCTCAGACTTCTTCTAGATCCACTGGCCTTGGTGGTTGGACTGCAGGAGACACTGCAGGACCTAGGTGGCTATCGGCGGTGAGCCTGGACCAGAATGCCCCTCGCAGATGGGAATTCCTGCAAGGCTTGGGCACGCACAGTACAGGGAAGCCTGGCCCCCCACTGTGCAAAGCGCTGACAGCGTGCTGTGTTTTCTCTGAACAGTGTTCAGCTACAACACGGACTCCCGCCAGACGTGCGCCAACAACAGACACCAGTGCTCTGTGCACGCCGAGTGCAGGGACTTCGCCACCGGCTTCTGCTGCAGCTGTGTGGCCGGCTACACCGGCAACGGCCGGCAGTGTGTTGCGGAAGGTAATTGGCTTTGCGGATGCCTGGGGGGCTCAGTCCATTAACAGTCCCATTCCTGGTTTCGACTCAGGGTCATGATCTCAGGTTGTGAAATTGGGCCCAGTGTTGGGTTCCACACTGGGCGTGGAGCCTGCTTTGGATTCCCTCTCTCCTTCTCCGTCTGTGCGCGCCCTCTCTCTCTCTCTCAGGAAAGGAAAGAAGGCATTTGGCTTTTATGTGTTCCATTTGTGCAGGGAGAAGGAGGGAGTGGAGTTTTTGTTTTGAGATTTGTTTTGAAATGTTGGCCTCTACCCAGCTCTCCGAAGGGGAAGTAGTGTTTTTTGTAGATACTAGATTTTAAGTGATATTTAATCTCTCATTACCATTCTTTCTCATCCTTCTCTAAAGCCCATTTCTCAGGGAATGCCCACTTTAGCACTATGGTGAGGTCTCTTTCTTTCCTGTGCTCTGTCCTTCACCGTCTTGGAAATGACTGCCTGTGGGAGCCCAGCTTCACAGCTGCCCCTCGTGTGGGACGAAGGCTGAAGTGTTGAAAGAACGCAGTCTGGACCAGGCATGGTTAATGCCTCTCGTTTTCCTCTGTTTCTTTCCAACCTCCTCTGTGGCGTTGTTCACAGACCCGAGAGCTTGTGAAACCCCAGCGGGGCCACAGTGGGCAGGTGTTGACCAAAGTTCATAGTGGGGAAAGTGTGTTCCAGCACCCTTCCCCTCAGGCTATCCTCTCGTCGTGCCCCTGAAGTCACAGCATGATGAGCGGGACATGAGGGGTGCGCCACTTAATTCTGGAGCACCAGACCCATTGTGGGGCTGACACCAAAACCCATTTGGCTGTAGGCCGGCGTCAGTCCGAGCTTTGCCCCCAAGAGGACCAACCGGTGTTGATGCTCTCAGGTGAGCAGGAGAATCTGGGTGAAAGCCTAGAGGGTCAGGATAATGATACTCAGAGAGTGAGACCTCCGGGAGCCTGGGGCTATAAACTAAAATTAAAACAAGAGCAACAAAAACCTGACCCTACTGTACCTTTGTCCCCTCAGACACCAAGTCACCTCACTTGTCACTCACTGGTCATTTTCCTCGTGTTGAATGAGGAACCTCAACTGTTCTGCAAAATTTGACTAAATTAAACTCAGTCAGAGGAATGGTTTCTGTTTTTCACATCGCCAGCCATAGCTGTAGTTAAATCAGTTATTTCAATTTGCTAAAAAAAGTTTCCTTCTGGGTCACAGTGAGATAAAGTGAGTTTTGCTAAATACCATCTGAAGAAATGAAAGAAAATTATGTCTCCGTCTCATGTAAATTCGGGGGGATGTTCTGAACTTCTGTAAATATGTTCTGTTTTCTTTGAAATCCCACCACCCCAGGTATGACGTGCCTTTGCTTCTTTGTTTCAGGCTTGGCTTTTGTACTTCTCTTGGCCTGAGAGAAGCTTCCAGAATCTGCAAGGAGAGCTCATTCTCAAAGAGCAACCTCCTAGCTCTTCCCACGCCTGTATCAGAGCTGGAAATGCAGAGCAGTTTGTTTGGTGGCAAGCTCAGCTATAACAGACTGTCCAGCTGCATATTTTGACATTATATACACGCCCCATAATAGTTCTGTGGTTTAAATATTTGTTGGATTCTTGCAACTTTTAAAACTTTTTTCTGGCTCAAGGTTTGGTGGAAAAAATTTGTTTGGTTTCCTTCACTTGGCTTTCCTGCTTGTTTCTGTAATTGTTTGGGGGATGCATTTTTTCGCTATTAGTCTTCCAACTGCATAGCACTCCCCGGTGTAATGACACAATCTGTGTGCAGAAGCACTGTGTGTATCAAGCATGCCTTGTCTGGTCAGTGACCCTGCATAATGGCTTGCGTGTACTGAACACAGCAAAAGATCTGCACATGGGTGATGGTGCTCAAGGGTGAGCCTGTCTGTCCAGGGTTACTCAACAGACTTCACTGAGAATTTACTGCATTCCGAAAACTCTGCTGAGTCTCAAGGGAAGGAGCTGGGCATGAACATCCTGTCCCCGGTAATCTAGGAAGAGAACCAATGTATGTGCAATCGATAACTGATTGAATTTAATTCTGCATCAAACCTGAACAGCCCAAGGTGACCTGTTGACCTCTCCCTTCAGTTTTCTTTTTTTTTATTACCTTTTTTTTAAACTAACATATAATGTATTATTAGCCCCAGGGGTACAGGTCTGTGAATCATCAGGCTTACACACTTCCCAGCACTCACCATAGCACATGCCCTCCCCAATGTCCATAACCTCCCCCCTCCCTCCCCCCCACAACCCTCAGTTTGTTTTGTGAGATTAAGAGTCTCTTATGGTTTGCCTCCCTCCCCATCCCATCTTGTTTCATTTTTTCTCTTCCCTACCCTCTAAACCCCCCACTTTGCCTCTCAAATTCCTCATATCAGAGAGATCATATGATCATTCTCTTTCTCCGATTGACTTATTTCACTCAGCATAATACCCTCTAGTTCCATCCATGTCATTGCAAATGGCAAGATTTCATTTCTTTTGATGGCTGCGTGGTATTCCATTGTGTATATGAACCACATCTTCTTTATCCATTCATCTGTTCTAGGTTCTTTCCATAGTTTGGCTATTGTGGACATCACAAAAACAGACATATAGATCAATGGAACGGAATAGAGAGCCCAGAAATAGATGCTCAACTCTCTGGTCCTTCAGTTTTCTTAAAGATATAATTAACACCCTTGTTTAAAGCATAGAGTTCGGTGGGTTTCCGGCTCTTCACTCATTTGGGCAACTATCACCTCTGTTTGGTTGTAGAACACTTTTATCAGTCCAGAAAGAAACGCTGTATCCACTAGCCGTCTTCCCCACTTCCCCCGGGTCCCCCGCCCCTGTCCGCAACTGATCCACGCCCTCTCCTGATGGGTTGTCTTCTTCGGAAACCTTTCCATTTCATTCCACGGAATCATACAATATGTAACCTTCCAAGTCTGACTTCTTTCACTTAGCAGGTGTTTCTAGGGTCCGTCTGTGTTTTGGCATCTGTCAGTATTTGGTTCCTTTCTTCTAGCTATGTGTTCTGTTGCGCTGTTATACCAATGATGGGCGTTCTGGCCGTGATGAACAAGGCTACTAACAACATTTGCGTACAAGTTTTTGTGTGGACCTAGCTTTCCTGTTCTTTGGGGAATATATCCAGGAGTTGGAATTTCTGGATCATATGGTAACCTTCAGTTTTCTTATTTTTTAAAAATTTTTTGGAAGATTTTATTTATTTATTTGACACAGACAGAGATCACAAGTAGGCAGAAAGCAGGAAGAGAGAGAGGAGGAAGCAGGCTCCCTGCTGAGCAGAGAGCCCAATGCGGGGCTCGATCCGAGGACCCTGAGATTATGACTTGAGCTGAAGGCAGAGGCTTAGCCCACTGAGCCCCCAGGCGCCCCAAGTTTTCTTATTTGAATGCAAGAACAACTTCATTTCTTTAGATCTGACATTTTCCTGATTAAACAGGAACATATGCACCTCCTAGATCTTCATGAAACATAGAGGCATATGTTATAGCAAATGAAACTTTACTGTATTACCCTGAGTTAATCCCTCCTAGCAGTTTTGTGTATATCTCTTCTGGTATTTTCCCCCAGGTATATGCTGACAATTATTATTAACGTGTTTTTTAAAACAAAAATATTATTCTTTATATATTATTAGGTAATTAATGGCAAAAGCTTTTAAATTTCCATAGTAGGTTGCATATCTTTCCCAGTTGTCTGAATGGAACAGTCAGCCATGAACATGCCCTCGCCTACAAGCTGGTCGGAGCCATTGGCCACATTTGTGTGGTGCATGACATCTGCAGTGCCTATGGCTGTTGGCTCTTGGGCCGATGGACAGTCCTCACACTTGGGCGAGAGGACTGTAATTGAGCCCAAGCTGTGTGTTAAGATGTGTGATAGATCAGGCCCCCAAATGTCCCAGATCCCCAGGACCATCCATTCTGGCCCTCTGTCCCACCCAAATTGCTCATTCCATCCCTTAGACACTCAAAAGTGATCAGTGATGGGATCACCTAGTTCTGCATCACCCGTGACACTGTTCTTATCCTAAGATTATTTCATTTGTCCCCAAAGTTCCTCCATCACATGTGGCTCCCGTTGGAGCTCCTTCCGTGCTGTTATCCATCAGCATGGGAGAGAGGCAGGATACTGGAATTTCTAAGGCTCACAGACGGGGTTGTATGTACTGTCCTCTTGGGGACAACTACTTTGAGTTAACCCAAAGCCCTTTACCCCAATGCTGTTCTGTCTCCTTGCTTTATAGGTACAGGTCCAGGATGCCTGGGTGGCTCAGTCAGCTAAGCATCTGCCTTCAGCTCAGGTCATGATCCCAGGGTCCTGGGATTGACTCCCGCATCGGACTCCTTGCTCAGTGGGGAGCCTGCTGCTTCTTCCTCCTCTGCCTGCCACTCTGCCTGCTGGTGCTCTCTCTCTCACTCTCTCTCTGTGACAGATAAATAAAATCTTTTTTAAAAATTAATAAATAAAATCTTAAAAAAAATTTTTTTTTAAATACAGGTATAGGTCCTACCAGGCACGTTCTTCTTTTTGAAAAGGCTGGCTTCTTTGTTTCCTGCTCAGGCTCCCCCCAGCGAGTTAATGGCAAGGTGAAAGGAAGGATCTTTGTGGGGAACAGCCCGGTCCCCATCGTCTTTGAGAACACCGACCTCCACTCTTACGTGGTGATGAACCATGGGCGCTCCTACACAGCCATCAGCACCATTCCCGAGACCGTTGGCTACTCTCTGCTTCCCCTGGCCCCTGTCGGAGGCATCATTGGATGGATGTTTGCGGTGGAACAGGATGGATTCAAGAATGGGTTCAGCATCACAGGTAAACTGTCTCAGACATTATAGTCAGTGGGCCTCCCGGGGGTGCCTGGGGAGCCTGGGTGTGAATGGAAGGGGAACTCCAGGTCTGCAGACAACTTACTGATGAGCATTTGGGGGCTCCAGAAAGAAGATGTTGAGGTAAAACCATCATTAATTTTTTGACTAGTATATACTTACTAAGGCCATCTAGAATTGCATTTTGATCAGGGAGTGATTTCGTGGTGGAGGTTTTAGAAGTCTCCAGCAGGGTACATGAGGTCATCTCTTCCAGCGTCCCACCCCGAAGTGTTTCTCAAGCCTCCCATCCCTCATTCTGTTTCTTAGTCCTGCCTCCAAATTCCCAGCCAACCTGATCTGATATTTGACATTGCTTCGGTATCTGCTTGGAGAACAGAAACTTTTCATTTCTAGCTGGAAAATTAAACCTGAGAAACACAATCCTCTCAAGTCTTAGAAAACCTGACTTTCCTTGGAGCTTTTTAGAGGCTCTACCCTGTCAGGGACAGTTCAGTCTTTAGTAAACATGTGGACAGATGGTCAGGTTCGGGGCGGGAGGGCATTTCCATAGTGTGGCCATGGCCTCTCCCATGTTCTGCTGAGGCCAGCTCCGCTGTGCATGCTGAAGGCCCTTTCCTGGAACAGCTTGGATATGAGAGACTGTGTCCTTCCTCTCTGGCCATTCGCAGGACCTGGAGCCTGCTCTATGTCACAGTACTCATCGCTGCCTCTGAGCGCCTCAGTCTGTTATCTCCCCACTGCCTCGCCTGGCCAGAGCCTCAGCCAGACTTTATCGCGGAGACACAGTGAGGCAGGGTCTCTAGGCTTTGCAACAGTAACCCTCCAACAGCTACAGAGGCTTCCGGAAATGTGATCATTTTAAGAAAGGAGAGGATACATATTTGGAAAGGGGAGCACCTACCCATAAGATATCAAATGCATGGCCTAATATTTTTTCCCTCTCTCCCCCAGGCGCATATATCCCGAGTATTATTACTGAGTTCATGTTCTCATGCAAACACGCTCCTTCCTTTGCACATACAGCGGAGCTTTGCAGTCAGACCACAGATGCTGCTCCTTCCCTGCACAGCTTTTCAACATGGTGTTGCTTTGTCTGTGGGTTCATTTAAACTGGCAATATTTCGTAACAACTATCATCAGCCAGGCCGAGGGAGACTTGACAAATTCCCTGCCACAGCAAATCTGTGTTACTACAGTGGCTTTTAACTGCCCCGGGAACTGGATTAGCACTTGGATATCTGCCTGGGACTTGGGTCCTTACTATAAAGCAGGGGTTGTCCCCTTCTCTGCCAAGGGACAGATCGTAAATATTTGCTTTGCCTAAATATTCTCTCTTTTTTTTTTAAGATTTTATTTATTCATTTGACAGACAGAGATCACAAGTAGGCAGAGAGGAGGAAGCAGGCTCCCTGCTGAGCAGAGAGCCCGATGCGGGGCTTGATCCCAGGACCCTGGGATCATGACCTGAGCCGGAGGCAGAGGCTTTAACCTGCTGAGCACCCATGCACCCCTTGCCTAAATATTCTTGTCTATACATCTCCGTTGCAACTCGGGAGCAAAAGCACCGTAGCTAGTATGTAAATGAGTTAGTGTGGCTGATGAAACTTTGCTAGTGGGCACTAAAACTCAATATTCATATAATTTTCACATATTATATATGTGAAATATGTATGATAATATACGTACTGTGAAATGTTATTCTTTTGGCTTTTTAATAAACCATTTAAAAACGTAAACATCATTTTTGGCCCCAGGGCTGCCGGCCAGAGTTCGCGCCGGGACCGTAGTTTGCCAGCATCCCCACCGTCCTGGGGGTCTGCACATGTGGAAAAGAGAAGAAGCTGGTAGTAGGGCAAGTGTTTCTGCCGCTGTCTGGGGCTGCACAGGCTGAGGGGAGCTGCTGCGCCAACCCCCGTCGTGAGTGCTCCCTGGGCAGTTTTGGGGACCAGTGATGGTGTGCAGCGCACTGAACTGTTCCAACAGTTGTCATCACCACTTGGCATCTTGGAGACCTTGACATTTGACAGAGCACTTTTGTAACATGCTTTATCTCATCTAGTCTCCACAAGGTAGGCTGTATCAGTCTTTATCATCAAGACACGGAGGCTCGGCGGTTGGGTAACTTGTTCCGGTTCGCTCAGTCAGTACCTGGCACAGCTGGGAGTCAGACTCCTGTCCTTTGCATCTCCCAGCTCTGTCCCGCCATGTCCCAGAGGCTGGTGTGGGGCTGGGAAGCAGCTTCTCTCCTCTGTTTGTGTTCAGCGGGGCCGCGTGGAGGTCCCGGCTCTGCCCTCAGCGTCACCAGCTCTGTGTCTCCCGACCCAACTAAAGCGCTCATGGAGGAGGTGCGAGTCTCCTTGGGCAGCACCCCCAAGCCTGGGGCTGGCCTGAGGGGGACTTCCCAGATGGTAGAATGACGGGCCTTGCTTTCCAGGAGGCGAGTTCACCCGCCAGGCTGAGGTGACCTTCGTGGGGTCCCCGGGCAAGCTGATCATCAAGCAGCAGTTCAGCGGCATTGACGAGCATGGACACCTGACCATCGACACGGAGCTGGAGGGCCACGTGCCCCACATCCCGTTCGGCTCCTCCGTGCACATCGAGCCCTACACGGAGCTCTACCACTACTCCCGTGGGGGTGAGCCACCAGCGCTGCATGGGGGGCAGGGGGGATGGGGGTAAGGAGATGGGGGGAGGGGGCAGGGGCCGGGGGGAGAGGGTTGTGGGGACAACCCCAGCTCCCCACTGACTCCAGACCTACCCACCGCTCCAGCGGCCCTATGCCAGGGCAGTCCCCTGGGCTTCCTAGCGGGAAACAGATGGGCACTAGCTTATTAAAATCACCTTTTCCTCTAATTACAGACATAATGCACAGACATAATACAGATATAGAAAAATAGTGCCCCCAAAAAAGAAATTACGCATAATGGTAAAACTGGGGCATAATTATTATTAGGTTTAAATTATTTCCTTTCAGCCTTTTCTCCATTTACATATAAAATACCCCAGCAGAGGCTCCTGGCTGTCTGGGTGGTAGGTGGGGGGTGGACTGGAGGATTTGAGCCCCCCCTTGGGTGTAAAGATTATTTAAAAATAAAAATCTTGAAAAATACCCCATTTTAAATAAATAAGTAAATAAGTATATATATATATATGTATATATATATATATGTATATATGTATATATGTATATATATATATATATATAATATTTCAATATAGATCTTGTAAGTCCTAGGGATATAACCTACAGCATGGCTGTTGTATCCGTATGTAAATATATGTGCATATGTATATATGTATACACCTATATTTTAATTTAGTATTTCACATAATTTCACACTTACATAAGAGTTGAAAGTAACACAATTTCCACCTGCCATTTACCCAGTTTCACCAATTGTTAAGATTTTGCCATATATATTTTACCATTCTCTTACCTAGATATATATATATATATATATATATATATTTATGCAAATAATAAATTTTTGGAAAGTAAGTTGTAGCCATTGTGATTGTCCACCCCCTGAATAAGTCTCCCGTTTTTCTTAAGAACAAAAACATTCTGTTATGTGGACACAGCACAATGATCACCGTCAGGAAACTTGACATTGATGCAGTATTATTATGTTCTCTACAGTTGGGTATATAGTTTTTTACTTAAATAGAATCGCAGTGGTACTCCATTATTATATCTTCATTTTCCAGTTAATTTAAAATCCTGAATGCTTTATAGTTCATTCAATAGGCTTTGAAAATCCTTTTTAATGAATCGGCACTACTCTCTTATATGGCCATTAACTTAAACCATTCTCTTCTCTAAAGCTTATGTTATTTCCAATTTTCCCATCCCACAATGAGTTCCAAGGACCATCTTCATCATAAATCCTAACCAAATTTCTGATTCTTTCCTAAGATTCAATTCCTAGAAGTAGAGTTGCTGAGCCAAACAATAGGAGCTTTTTGAAGTCTCTCATTAAATCGCCATCCAGCGAGGTTGTACTAATTACCACGGCTTGTGGCCTGATCAGGCTCCCCTGGAGACCACGCGGCTTGGTAAATGGGAGCTGGAATGAGCAGCGGGACCCCGGCTGCAGTCAGCCTGCGACCAGATGGTGTTTCTGGCAGCGTAGCACGTGGGAGCTGGACAAGAGGCAGCTTATACTAATCTTTTATTTATCCTCTGGCTTTTGTTATGAACTATAGCAGAGCACACAAATATAAAGAGCCTTTTATTCTTTCTTTCTTTTTTTTTAATAGGAAGTTGAGAGTTTCATTGTATGGTTGAAAATCAGGCTCTCTCCTGAGCGGGGAAGACTGTCTCTCTTCTCCTCTCTTGAGGTTTGCTCACAGCATTTTAGTAATTTTCCAGAAATTGTCTACATGAAACCCACATAGTGTCTTCTTTTTATTTTTTGTTTTTTTTGAATCCGAGAACTGCTTCATCTAGGGTGATACATAGCTGCCACTATTTGTTCAATCCCAGATGCAATAACCTATAGAAAGCTGCCAGCACTCTGCTAGTCACGAGGTCAATGCTACATCAGTGGTAGTTTATCTTAGTAGCGTTAGCCTGCCTGGGTCCAGAAATTTGATACACATTATCTCATTCTCACCCCAACCTACTTGTAAAAGAAATGGGGACTAAAGAAGTTGTAAGTGGCCCGCGATTGCACAGCTTGCGCGTGCTGGTGTAGGTTCAGGTGAACCTGCTTTCCCGTGTGTGCCCTTTCCACCAGACTCGATCTCTCGGTTGATTCTGGGTGGCTTCAGAAGTTACAAAGAGCCCTTGAGGAGAGAAAGCGAGAAATATTACCAGCAAGACCATAACAGTATGGGAGACTGAGGTAGCACAAGGAGTCCCAACACAGAAGTAAATGGTCTTAGGTACCTGTTCCATCGGATCGCTCATCTGGGCAGAGACCGCTGCCCGTGGTTTGAAAGCCCTCGACTAAACCTCTTGCCCCGTTTGTCGCTCTGCCTTGTCTCCCTTCTCCGGCCGCCGCATCGCAGTGATCACGTCGTCCTCATCCCGGGAGTACACCGTGATGGGCCCAGAGCAGGACGGCGCCGCCCCCTCCGACATCCACGCTTACCAGTGGCGCCAGACCATCACCTTCCAGGAGTGCGCCCACGACCCCTCCCGGCCGGGCCTGCCCAGCACCCAGCAGCTGTCCGTGGACAGCGTGTTTGTCCTGTACAACCGTGAGGAGAAGATCTTGCGCTACGCGCTGAGCAACTCCATCGGTCCCGTGAGGGGTAGGAGTGGTAGCCCGGACCTAACCTCTCTCCTCATCCTTCCGTGTGGGGCGGAGCGTACTGTTCAAGGCCACGGCCAGCTTTGGCAGGGTATTCGAGCGCTCTCGTGCTCGGCCGTGAAAGGAAAGCGTGTGCTCAGGGTCTCAGGCTCCAGGTAAAGCCAATGCAGGTCCGGCACGGAGCCTCCGCACCCCCACCCAGGGGCAGCACGTCACTGGCTCCGAGGTCCGGTCTGGGGCTGCTCTGGGCCGCGTGCGGTGAGCTGGCATTTGGAGAGCTCGTATGCCGTCTGCGTGTCACCCAAATCTTCCAGCCCCGTGGGCTCCATATGCTTGGGGTCCGGCATTAGGCCTTTCTCTTTTTTAATTCTTTTTGGTGCTCCCTGCATACCCAGGCCACCTCCCTGGCCGGCCGTGTTTGTCCTTGCTTAGCTCTATAATGCAGGAGGAAGACAGGTGTCTTTCTCCCTCCTGTGACAGCTGGGCCCTGGGCATTGGGGGTGGTACTTTTTTTTTTTTTTTCTTAAAAGGCTCTGCATTAAACATTCTAGGCTTTGCCAGCCCTGTAGTGTCTGAAGATCTCAGTTCTACCATTGTGGCACGGAAGCAGCCATAGACTATTTGCAAGTGAATGGATGTGGCTGGTTTCCAATAAAACTTTATTTACAAAAACAGGCATGGATCTGGAGGGATGTGCTTTGCTGATCCCGCCCAAGGGTGACATGGGAATCAGCTGGTTTCTAGTTCTAGGACCCTCTGGGTCATCAGCTGGGCCTTGCTCTCTGTGGAAGGAGGAAACCCGCAGGCATCCCTGGATCACTCACTTGGCTTCCTTGTCTCTCCTTCACAGATGACTCCCCGGATGCCCTGCAGAACCCTTGCTACATCGGCACTCATGGGTGTGACACCAACGCCGCCTGTCGCCCTGGCCCTGGGGTTCAGTTCACCTGCGAGTGTTCCATAGGCTTCCGAGGGGACGGAAGGATCTGCTCTGGTACAACCATCCCTTCTGACTTGTGGGGGCTGGGGAAGAGGCCAGGAGGAGGTGTCCGAAGTCTGCAGACCAGAGGGCTAGGTGAAGAGGGGGAGGGGCGAGGGGAGCACCAGGGTGTGTGCCAGGCCCCACAACTGGGGTTCTTGTGGTCGTCTTGCAGAACTGAAACACTGTCCCCATTAAAAAACTCCCCATTTCCTTGTCCCCCCAGCCCCTACTTCCATGAATGTGACTCTTTAAATACTTCATAGTGTGGCCTTACACGGTCCTGTCCTTCCCATGACTGGCTCAGTTCCCTGAGCATAGTGTCCTCAGGGCTCACCACGTGGTAGCCTGGGCCCAGATCACTTCCTGCTGAAGGTGGGAATCGATCCCGTTGGTGCACTCACTGCCGTCTGTTTAACTCCTTCATCTGTCTGTGGACCCTTGGGTTGCTTCGATTTTTTGGCTGGTGTGGGTGATGCCGCTGTGAACCCGAGTGTACGAAATACCTGTCTGAGTCCCTGCTTTCAAGTCTCCAGGGCCGCACTCAGAAGTGGAGTCGCTGGGCCACAGGGTGATTCCCGGTTTGGCTCTTCGAGCACCTCCACACTTCTCCCCTCGGCGGGGGTCCCATTTCACATTCCCACCAGCAGCGCACGGGGGCTGCCCTCGGCCACGTCCTGGCCAACACTTGCTAATGTGGTTTATTTATATATTTACTTTGATCATGGCTGTTCCACTGGTGGCAGGTTCGTTCCTTTGTCTGTAGCTTAGAAATGCTGCGGCTCACCCGAGCGAGCTGGTGACACCGGAATGTCGGACCGGGGATCTGACTCACGCGCGAGCGTTATGCTCACTGCCTTCTCACCAGACTTACTTGATTGTAGTTTAACTTCGAATACTTACCCATGACAGCTGCATACTAATACGTTCTTTTTTTAAGAGTCTTTAAAAAGATTTTATTTATTTATTATTTATTTATTTACTCTTTGTCAGAGAGTGGGAGCAGCAGGCAGAGAGAGAAGCAGGCTCTCCGCTGAACACAGAGCCTGGCTCGGGACTCGATTCCAGGACCCTGGGATCATGACCTGAGCCAAAGGCAGACACTTAACTGACTGAGCCCCTTAGGCGCTCCTGATTATAATATAATTTTGCATACTTACCCATGTCTTTGTGACTAAGTTTTAGGGCACTACCGAGGGTCAGTTAGTTGATTCCTAACACAGTGACAAGTCCATCCAGCAGAAGCAAGCAGTGCAGGAGTGTCAAGCACTTCAATCAGAGCTGCCTAAATCTGCAGCCGAGGGCTCGCTAGCAGGTGTCGCAGATGCTAGAAGGATGTTCCCCTAGTGAAAGAGTGGCATGCACCTGTATGTTTGGCCAGAAAGATGACCAGTCCCCTTGAAGGATTGGGGTCTGAGAATCCGGTGAGCCATGAAATCGAGGGGTGATGCCTAGGGTCTGGCATCCAGCCCTCTGACGAGTGGCAGATCTCGTGTGCTGATTTAACATAAAGGTTGGCAGGTCCTACTGTCAGTATGTTCCTGTATTTGGCTCAGAGTAAGGTGCTCACTGGGGCATCTGAAATAATGGGGAGCAGGAACACATGCTTGCAGGAACAGACCGTGTAACCGTTTAGCCTGCTGATGGCTTTGTACAGGTGGTAGAATCCAGTCCCACGCTCTCCTTCCTTGTAACAGACGACTGGGAAGGGGACAGAGTTCCTACGTGCCTCTAATCATCAGAGTGTTCCAGAATTTCCCCCACATGGCCCAACAGTCCTACATGGCTGAGCTGGCTCAGGCCAGTTTGAAGCAGCATGGTAGCTGGGGAGTGGGGGGCAGAGCCCTCCCAGGGCCAGGAAGATGGTTTTGGACACCATGCAGTGAGGGGGCTCCCTCACTTCTCTGCTGGAAGCGTATACCTTCTTGGTCTTTACATGGCCCTACCTCGACTTCGTAAGATGAACACATGTGAGTAAAGCATGGAGACACCCCAACCCACTGCTGCTGAGCCATGACCTCCGGCTGATTCGTCCACTCCCGGCACCTGAGCGGACCGTAGTGGGAATGCTTGCTTCACCTCCCAGCGCACGACCCGGCCATACCTTCCCTACTCTGTTGCTGTCACAGAGAACTCTCGCTGTGCTCACTCAGGAAGACAGGTGGTCGTGTGTGGACTTGCTTTTGTTCTCTGGTTAGTCCTTATTCTGGGGGATTAGCATGACGGAATGTGAGTATATTCCTGGTCAGGCTACTGTTTTGTTCGGGGTCACTAGAACGTGCCTCGGAGTGTTAATGCATCGAGACGTGAGGCTGTTGGTAGGAAATTGCATTAGGCAAATCACGTTGTGTGTTATTTTGACCTGGAAAGTGACTTAGAAGAGAATGAGAATGAGCCTTTGTAACTCAGTTTGTGTAACACTGATGTGATGATAGATGACATCCCCAGCAAGCCCGGTGTTGGTGACACGTTGCACGGTGTCCCTCCAGCATAGCTTGGAGAAGGTTTCCAGATGAATCGCAGAGTTCTGCTGCCTGGCAGGATGACTCCCATACATTCCTCAGCGGGGAGTCTGTAGAGATGGTTTTGGATGACCTCTTCGGGTAATGTTGGGCACACACAGGCACGTAACAAATCAGTCATGAGACTCTTCTCCTCAGAGAGCCTGGCCCTCAGAAAAGGGGCAAATTTAGATTTGCTGAAAATACATGAAAAGTAGCCACTCTGAAAAAAGTTAGGAAGCAATAATTACACAAATTATCCAGGACTTTCCTGTTGGGCTAGAGACTGATCTATGTGCAAGGAGATCTCTTCCCAGAGAGAAAAACAACAAACTTGAAGGAGATTTTGTGATATTTTATGAGGGGGCAGTTAGCACCAGTTTACTGTTTCGACTAAAGGAAGGTTTAAAGTCCCACCCTTGGTTTACAGAAGGGAGGTTTTAGATTAGACATTCGGAAGAATTTCACTATAAGGACGAAACTCCTAGAGTCTTGCCCTACAGAAAAGGTGTCACCTGCTTGGGTGTATAGAGAGAGAGGGACCTTCGCATGCCAGGGGACCATCCCCTTCCTCATCCCATGGGCTCGCAGGTCCTACTGGGCAGCAGTAGGTAGAGGCTAAGGGAGTGCTCACCCTCCTAATCACCCAAGCAGCATCCCTGTCCACAAACCGCAGGGGGAGGACTGGAACTTGGAACACTTCCCTGGGTGATTTCGCTCTGTCCCTTTGACTGAAAATTCTTGCTCTGGGCTCTTGGGCTTTGGCAGTGGAGTCCAAGCTCCGGAGCCCTACGGTCTGAACAGGGCGTGCAGATATCTGTGCAGGGAGTGTCCTCTGAGAGTCAGGGCACAGAGACCGTGGAAACTGAACCGATTTTTTTTTTCTTCCTGTGTTGTCGGAGCAGCAGCTGGGGGATGGGGCCGTGCTGAGTATCCCGCAGCCACACGCCAGCTCCAGTTCGTGGAAAGGGCCGTGAAGCCCCCAAAGGGAGGGGCTGTGTGCTGTGACCTCCCACCTGTGCCTGGAGCGGTCCTCTGGTGTGAGATCTCGTATCTTAAACATTGCACAGGAACGTGACATTGGCGATACATATTTAAAAAGCTGAATACCATTTGATTTGGGTGTTTGCACGGGTAGAGGTCAGGCTCTGGGGCAGATGTGGCAGAAGTGCTTGTCTTGGGCAATGTGGTCTGATAGGCCAGCAGGTTATATGTCTCACCAGGGAAGAGACGGGCGAGGCTGGCCATTGGAGATAGACGCATGAGGCTTTGTCTTCCAAGTGTGAAATTTCCCTGAAGGCATTGGAGGAGGGTGAGAAGAGGAGGGGACTTGTATGATCTCAGCTCACCATGAAATGACGTCCCCATGTCTCAAGGTTCTAGAAATGCCGGCATTTCTAGAATACTCGTACTCAGCATACTCAGAGGATGAGGCTGGTATAGGAAGAACCTCGTGTGATTGTGTTTATTTCAGTCCATTAGTGGACAGGTAATCAGGGCGATGACAAGTTAGCTCAGCTTCTTGTCTGGGCCAACCAGCCTTGCTGTGGGCTTAGCTGCAGATTGGACCCTGATGTCTGGTGGCCATCTGAGGGCCATGTCCCTAGATCGGCCCAATCCATCCCCACGGCTATAGGATGAACCCCTGAAAATTATAATAGCTACGTTTCTTGAGCATACTAGGCGTTCCTCTGGCTTACATCCAACTCCTGTAGTCCTCAGAACCCCTCAAGGTCAGTCATACTGTGCTTCACTTGTCAACGGGGAAACTGAGGCTGAGTAGTTAGTAGCTTGCCCAAGACCACGCAAGCTGGTAACTAAAGGAGGCAGATTGGAGCCTAGCTATGTCCAGCTCCAAAGCATATTTTGTTGTCATGAGAGGACATCACCCTGCCGGTTCACTGACAAGCTTCCTTTTAGTGCATTAAGTTCTAGACAACATTGATAAATTCACAATTAGGCCTGATATTGTTTAGCTTCGCTTTGTACCTGTAATGGGGCAAGGTAATATTTTTGAGTAGCGCATTTAAGTAAGCTCTGTGGCCTCAGGAGCCGTGTTCACAGTCTGGACGCGTGCGCACCCAGCTTTCTGACGTGCGCGCACCCGGCTTTCCGACGAGCGCGGGCCAGCCTGTTGTTAGTGAGCCCCAGACTCAGCGGCTGCCTCCGGGACCCGCAGGGGAAGCACATGGTTACGTAGGAGGGCCTTGGGGTCACTCTCGAAAGTGACACGCAGGAAGAAAACTCTTACTGGGGCGCCCGGGTAGCTCAGTGAAGCGTCCGACCCTTCGTTTCAGGTCAGCTTACGATCTGAGGGTCGTGAGACTGAGCTTTGCGTCCCGCGTGGCATCTGCTTGAGGTTCTCTCTCCCTCTGCTCTCTTCCTGATGATGAAATAAAAATAAATAAATGGGGAAAAAAATCGTATTCATGTAACTTTGGGACCATAAAAGAGTTTGTCTTAGAATTGATCCATGTGCAGGCCAAAATACTCTCTATTTCATTGTATTTACCCATATTTGAAGTGTTTTTTTTTAAAGTGTGGATTTTTAAAAAAATTTGTTGTAGATATTGATGAATGTTCAGAACAGCCCTCGGTGTGTGGGAGCCATGCCGTCTGCAATAATCAGCCTGGAACCTTCCGCTGCGAGTGTGTGGACGGCTATCGGTTCTCAGAGGCGGGAGCCTGTGTGGGTAAGTTCTGCGGGCGACTTGTCAAATCGGGTAAGTTCTTAGGATGTCTTGTCACACCGCTCGTGCACGCGGGGTGTGTTGCCCGCAGTCTGAGTGCAGGCGCCGCCCAGTCATCATCTGGCTAACATGGGGGCCCCGCCTTCTGTTGTTCGGGGAAGCTGTTTACCAAGACGAACCAGACTTCATCCCTTCCCTCCACCTACCCGAGGGTCCCCCACCTAAGGCAGAAGCAGTGCTAGAATAAGCCACGAGCCTTAGCAGAACTTCTTGGCCCTGTCAGAGGAGGTGAGGAGAAGCTCTTTGTGGGGCTCACCGTGCTGCAGGCCGGTGCTATGGGGACTGGTGCTCGTGGGCCAGCCCCAAGGGCCAGACTGTTCAGACGTTTCCACTTTTTTCCTGCTGCCACACTTGGACCTGGCGGGGGCCAAGAAGTTTAAGTTCAAAGATTCTTGGAGATGTCCGGGTCCGGCAGGCAGCGTGCTGAATGGGCCTCCAAGCTCAACTTGTCCTTCCAATAAATTATTTATTTATTTTTTAAAGATTTTATTTATTTATTTGACAGACAAGTAGCCAGAGAGGCGGGGGGGTTGCGGGGAGGAAGCGCCCCGCCAAGCAGAGAGCCCGATGTGGGGCTCGATCTCATGACCCTGGGACCATGACCTGAGCGGAAGGCAGAGGCTTAATCGACTGAGCCACCCAGGTGCCTTGTGGTCCCAGTTTTAAAACAGATTCTTCTTGTGTTGCATCACGGAGCCGCCCCCTTCCGCTGCCTGGCTGCTCGCTGGAGCCAGGCGTGCTCCTTTCCCTCCGCCCTGACGCTCAGGCAGGGCTGCCGAGGTCCCAGGATGAGGTGACGGCCCGAGGGCGGAAGGGAACAGGCCGTTCTCAAGTTTTGAATGTGACCCAAACATCTGCACATTTTGGGAAGCCGGTCCCCTTGCACGGAGTGCAGATCCCGGCTCTGCTAAGGTCACTTTTTTCTCTCTCGGTAGAGAACAACCACTTCTGTGTGTTTGGCCCAACTTCCTTCCCTGCTTTTTGGAGATGGAGGCGACTTGAACGTTTATTTTTCATGACAGCCCCGTTTCCATTACGTCTGGACTCAGCCCTGGTGGGTGGGAGAATGCGGCTCCAGGGTCGGTGGCTGGGAGGCGCGACATCCCCCTGCCGAGTGCACTCACCGCAGGGCAGGAGGAGGCAGATGTCTGCTCCGAGGCGTTGGAGTTTGAGGAGGACACCTCACGTGTCTGGACTTCGTTTCCTCGGGCTGGATCGTGGGCTCACGGGGTTGCCTAGAGCCCTCGGAGGTCCCTTGGGAGCTGCCGGGGAGGAGCCGTAGGAGCCGGGGCCCGTCTGTCCCCCGCCACGACCTCCAGCCTTTCATTTCCCTGCATGTCACATTCTGGGTGAGATTGTCTGAACCGGGGATCCCACTGCTCGGGAACACATGTGACAGTCACCTGAAGCCGTGCCACCGGGTCCGGGCCTCGTGAGGCCTCCTGAGTCCCCACTGCCTGCAAGCCCGGCCGCCAGCCCCCATTGCCCAGCTCCTTCGAGAGCCGCAGCGCGGAGAGGTGGCTCACGGGGAAAACCACGTCGGCTAAACACGTTACAGCCAGTCACTCTGTCTTGTCGCTGGGTCACCTCTGCCGAAATTCTCCGTCACAACTGTATGCTGCACAGAAAGCCCGAGTTGGAAAGATTTATCCCAGGTCTCAGCAGGGAAGGGAGAGAAGTGAGTTGGGACAGCCGAGGAGGCCGGTGCAGTGGTCGCCGACAGTGAAGGGCTGGGGCTCGTGCAGGGGCTGCGGGCCTCTTTCCGTGAGGTTCGGTTTACTGTGGGGAACTGCCTCGTGGACTTCCGTGTTTGGCATTTTCTGTAAACCTGCAACCTTTCTCTTTTCCACTGCATGCCAGCTTTTACAGTTAATTAGAATGTGCAAAGTATGAAAACAGTCCATAAATCACCTTTTCGTGAAGACACAGACAACCCCCCTCTGCATGGCCATAGCCCTAGGATATGCGGCTCTATGTGTGGTACGTGGGGAGATTTGAGGTTCCACTGACCCCCTCAAGTGGGTGTCTTTGTGCAGTGCACAACACCATGTACCTGCCCATCCCACATGCCAGGAAGAGGGCTTGCTTCACCCAGTGTTCTCCCTTCCCTGCCTATCGTATTGTTGGGAAAAATTAATGTAAAACACTCACTTTTGTGACCTTATGTTCAGAACTTAAAAGTAACTAGGGAAACCACCTTCCTTAGAGCTCTTTACACCCTGTACACCTTTCCCTCCTTCTAACCTGTGACTTCTTACCCTTGGTTCTCCTTCCTTCTTGGCATCTCCCCCTTCTCTCCCGTCACCTCATTTCCAGCCCAACCAGCCTGCAGGTGGTTCTGGGGGAATGCTGCCAGGGGGGCGGCAGTGGCTCAGGACCAGCAGCCGGCTTTGCTCCTTCCAGGTCAGGGAAGGGTCCTTTTCCATGCTTCTCTTCAGAAAAGGCGGCGCTAGGAAAGCACAACCCCACTTACAGTCTGCCCGGGATTCTAGTTAAATTTTAATTCTCATTTGAGCCTGGTTTTCTCTCCTTTCCGGAATGTACCCCCTTCCTCCCAGCATATCGTTTCCCATTTGTGGAAGGGGTGGGATCAGAGTTGTAGAGAAATTGCCAGCTCAGCAAGGTCAGAAACCTTTGAGGAGAGCACAGCGGGGTGCCTCAGTGTCCCCTCCAGTGGCTTAGGTTCTCGGGGCAGCCGCTGTCCTCTGTGACTGTCCTGACCCCTCTCTGAATGAATGTTGTCAGCAAAACCATCTAGAAATTCCAATTGTGTGAGAACTGAGACGCACTGCCAGGGCTGTGGGCTGTGTGCTCGTTGTCAAGAAATGTAGAAGAGACTTTCCCTCTTAACTGACATGAAACCTCCCTAAAAAATGCCTCACGTATTTTTGAAAATGAAACAGGTCGAACTAAACAGTTTGGAATGGTAGGGCTGGCTTTTAAAACTTCTTTAAGAAGCAAATGGCTTTGGCATGGAAAAGTGGTCTTCCGTTAAAAAAAAAGTGATGTAAAGAAATGCAGTTCTAAATTGCCTTTTTCTAGAAATGATTTGAGGATTATAGAAATGCGTGTGCAACAACAATGGCCAGGAGGGAATGTCGAGACCTACCCGTGCTGCTTGTCCCGTACGGAGGGTCTCTGTTAATTAGGGTGGAGCAAATGAAGCTGTGAGCAAATGTCACTTGTAAAATGGCCACCTATGAGGTGACATAAATATGACATAAATATGTGTCGGAAGAGATAGAGAAAAGAAAGCTGAGTGAGACTTGTTTCCTGGTGGTTTTGTCTGCGGGTACTTTCCCGACCTTTGAGGGACCCTCATTTGTTGAAAGTCGGGCAGCTAAGCTGAAGGACTTGTGGGGGAGGAGGGGGACCCTAGAGAAGAGAAGAGCCTTAGAGATGAGGGGACGAGAGAGAAGACAGAAGGGCCCAAGGAAGCCGAGTGTGTTCTTGGACTTGTTAGGTATCATCTGGGTGACTGTTTTCCAGAAATTTGGAGCCTTGAGGTATACCCTCTCCTTGACCTGTCCCCTGACAGTGCTTAGAGCTCTCTCTCTCTCACGGACAAGAAAAACTGGAATCAGTCTTGGAAAGACTCAGTGAGGAGGAGAAGGAAGAGAAGCCCTCTTTGCTTGAGATAGTCCAGACACCAAGGGCCTCCTTGAAGGGAAGGAAAGGAACATCAGTTCTGAGGGACAGAATTCTGTCGTGGGTCTTAGAGCTTTAAAACCAGAAGCTAAATGGTGCCTTGGGAACCCCAGAGAACCCGCACCCGCCACTGAAAGTACCCCGAGACCTTAGCCCTTGACTTCCATCTTGAGGCAAGAGCACAAGACGTTATTACCGGCCACCCCCTTGGTCACTCACCCGCTTCCCAAGCCCTCGTTCTGTGGGTTCTATCTTTGGGACCCTGTAAAGAAGGACAGCTCATCCACCGGCCTCCCCACAGAGGAAGAATGTGAGAATCTGAGAAGTGGCGTATTCAAAGCCATGTGGCGGACACGTGTGTACCTGGTAGACACTCGGGGATGCTTACACCCCAGAACCCACAGTATCGCTACACCTGTCTCACCGCCCTGGAAACATTTACTTCTCCTTCCGTCATGAGAAATGCCTTCAGCGTTTGTAGTCGGTGCTCGACCTGCCTGGTGGGCCAGGGGTCAAGCCACCATGCAGAAGTCTCAGGTCCTCGGCTCCAGGTGCCCCAGCAGTGTTGCCGCAGCAAGTGTGTACATACACCCACACATGCCCACCTCCGTGTCTCGGTGAACGGAAAGTTGTGTTTGAGGGAGCCAGTATAGAGCGTGGCCTGAGACAAAGCCCCGGGGTTTTGCCAAGGTTGAGTACCAGGTGGGATGAACAACCATGGTGTCCGTCTCTGAAGACTGAGTGGAGGCAGGTGGCAGAAAACAGAAAATCCAGGGGTACTAACCCACTGGGGGTCAGAGGAGGAAGCCTGACAGGATGTCTGGACGTCCGGGTTCTAGGCACAGTCCCCTCAGTGGACTAAACCACTGATGTAGAGGAAACTTGCTTAGAAGGCTACCGTGACCACTTGGGGCCTCTCTCCAAACACTGTGTGTCAACCTTTTGTTTGAAGCTGTCGTGGACCAGCGCCCTATCAACTACTGTGAGACTGGCCTCCACGACTGCGACATACCCCAGCGGGCTCAGTGTGTCTACATGGGAGGGTCCTCCTACACCTGTTCCTGTCTGCCGGGCTTCTCTGGGGACGGTCGAGCCTGCCAAGGTACGTGCTTGCTCTGATTTTTCTTTCCATGGAACCTGAAAGAGAAATCCCATCTGCCAACTCCGACTCACCCTGAAATTAAGAAAATTACTCTTTCAACTCTGTTGAGTATATGGGCTGCGTTTTGTCTCTCTGTGTAGTGTGAACCCTGCGTTTTCCTTTGGGGCTGTTGTCATTGGAGAAAACGCTTATCCTTCCCCTACTACTTGGTTCTACGTGACTTGCTCACTCAGGCAACAATTAGACTCCTGTTGTCTACTAGGAACTGAGGAGATTTTCTTTGGGGAAAAGGCAAACAACTCTTGGATACATGGGGCTTGAGGTCCGGCTTTTTGTTTAGTAAGAGATATATAAATATATAAATGTGTATATATAATTCACCTGGCCTGCTCTCACCTTTTGCTCTGAAACAAGCCCAGTCCCCTTACTGAATAAATGACTACAGTCAAAGAATAAATGATTACCCAGAATTCTTTTAGACCTGCGGTCAGTCCTTCATTGGCTCCCAAGATGTTCTTAAAGATTATTTCAGGAAAGAGAACTATGAGAAAATTACCCCCATCCCTTGATTTGCAAAATTGCTTAAAAGCACAGCCAACAGTATTCCTGAAAAGTCCAAGCTTTTATAAGATTATAAATTCTGAGATACTTTCTTTTCATTACTGAACACATGAATTTTCTCTTATCTCTGAGGTTTTTCTCTCCACCCTTAATGATGTCTCCAAACTCTCCGAGGTTTTTGAAACCCTCTCTTGTGATGAGCAGACTCATTTTATAATGCAAATGAAACTTCTCTGTTTTCATTTTTCATGCTTGATTTTCCATGAAAACACTAGCGTTGGAGTGAAACACATTTATAAATACACTGGATAGAATTTAGAGAGCTAGTGTTTTGATGAGTCACGTTTTGTAAATTTTAAATCGCTATTCCCAGATCAGTAACAGAGTCCCCCAGAGTTGAGCAAGTGGTTTAAATTACTGTGTCAACGATGAATTCCAGAAGAAATTTCACTGTCCCCTGGGCTTGTGGCTGTTTTGCAGATGTGGATGAGTGTCAGTCAACCCGATGTCACCCCGACGCCTTCTGCTACAACACTCCAGGCTCCTTCAAGTGCCAGTGCAAACCTGGTTATCATGGAGATGGCTTCCATTGTGTGCCCGGAGGTAAGGTATTGGAGACACTCGGAACTGGTAGGCCTTGCCATGTTTCTGCTACTGAGCACATGGCCCTGGGAGAAGCGCTAAGGTAGGGAAGTTGGAGTCTGTATGGAGAGTCTTAAGGGATGTTAAGGTGGGAGACGAGAGCACAGCTGCAGTGTACAACTGGTTGTGCACTGCACAACGCTAGGGGGTACCACGCAGAACATAACTATACTGGTGACCTCGAGTCTGGGCATCCTTGTAACTTGAGCAAGCAGTTCAGGGTAAAAATGCTCTGTACTAGTCAGGGTTCTCCAGAGAAACAGAGCTAATAGGATGTGTGTGTGTGCATGCACGTGTGTGTTATAAAGAGATTATAAGGAATTGGTTTTCCCAATTATAAAGCCTTGCGAGTCCAAGATCTGCAGTTAGCGAACTGGAGGCCCAGGACAGCCCATGTTTCCATCTGAGTGTGAAGGCAGAGAAAAGCTGGTGTCCCAGGTCATTGATCGTTGGGAAGGATGGATTCTCTCTTACTCAGGGAAGGGCCAGCCTTTGTGTTCTAGTCTAGCCTTCCACTGATTAGATGAGGCCCATCTGCTTTCCTCAGTCCATGAAGTTAAAGGATGATCTCATCCAAAATGTCCTCACGGAAAGACCTACAGTGTTTGACCAGATATCTAGCATATCTCTACCCTGCGGTCCAGCCAAGTTCACACATAAAATTAAGCCATCCCAGCTTCCTGGGAGTCGTAGGGAATAGAGCTCGGTGGGGAGCAGGGGCAAAGGGCCATCACTGGGGGAAGATGCTGGCTAAAGACCCTAACAGAACTGTCCACATGGCTACCTATGACACCTGACTGTGTGGTTTCTGAAGTGACCTGGTGACCTGAGGCTTGCGTGGCGTCTCATTAGACAGTAAAGATAATGATAGTCCTAGGTCCCTATCTGGAGCCGGTCTGGGAAGGTAGGAGGCCTCCGCAGGTGCTGCCGAACGAATACCTGTAATTGACGGCTGTTTGTGTAGGTGCCTCACCTGTACCATTTCACGTGATGTTCGTGATCTTTTTCCGAGAGAGGGCAACTGGGGGAGGGGCGAGGGAAGGGGCAAAGGAGAGAGAATCCCAAGCAGACTCCACGCCCAGCCGGAGCCTGACGAGAGGCTCGAGCTCATGACCCTGAGATCATGACGGACCCAAAATCAAGAATCTGATGCTTAACCGATGGTGCCTCATAATCGTCTTTTTAAAATGAACACAGTTACAATCTCCATTTACACCGAGGATCCTGATGCTGAAAAAGATAAAGGTGTAATCAAGTTCCCACTGGTAGTAAGTGCTGGAACCAAGACCCAAACCCAGTTCTGTCGGATGGACTCCAGCCCGGATTCAGTCCCCGGAACCACACGCTGTTCTGTCATGAGATCAAGAATATACCGGACGCCTCAGCCTGGAGTCATGTGGTTACTTATTTGTAATTATTGCCGCTGTTACTGCCAGACGTATTTATGCCACTGTAACTATGTCCTGTATATGCACAATTATATAATGTTTCAACAAAATATCCATTTTACCACCACCTTGTTAAGCAATTAGTAACTATTTCAATGCCTATCTACACTAGCCTGTGAGTGTAGGCTGCATATGCGTTTTACTTTTTTTTTTTAAAGATTTTATTTATTTATTTGACAGAGATCACAAGTAGGCAGAGAGGCAGAGAGAGGGGGTAGGCAGGCTCCCTGCTGAGCTGAGAGCCCAATGCAGGGCTCAATCCCAGGACCCTGAGATCATGACCTGAGCCAAAGGCAAAGGGTTAACCCACGGAGCCACCCAGGCGCCCTGCATATGCGTTTTATTCCTATGTCCCCAATATCCAGTGGAGGACGTGGCCCATGACGGTGCTTCCCGTCACCAGTCTCCCCTCCTACTAGCAGTGTAGGAAAGTATTTATTTTCCACACTCCCAACAGGGCTAGGTGTGACCAGTTTTTAGGACAGTCGCCCATCAAAAAGAAAAATAATAAATTTAAGGTTAAAATTTGAACATATAATACTGTATGTTTCTCATCTACATTGTTTTCTTCTGATTAGAACAAGGATCTGCGTCCTGTCATTTGCACGTCAAAATTGGCCCAGCTCCTGTTTTTGTAAATGAAGTTTTATTGGAGAACAGCCATGCTCGTTAGCTTATGTAGAGCCAATGGCTTCTTTCATTTGACACAGGCTGAGTTCAGTAGTTGTGGCCAAGACTATGAGGCATACAAAGCCTAAAATCTCTGCCACTCGGCCCTTGACAGGAAATGTTTCCCAACCCGCAGCCAAGATGAACCGAGGCAGAGCCAATCTTTTATTCTTGAAGTTGTGGGTAAAAACCATCTCGCTGCCCATAGATTCTGATAAGCAGGTTATGTACAGAAGAATTTGTGATAATCTCAGTCAAACATTCCAGCAGCTACTAAAAATGACGAACGCTCATTATTTCCTTAGGCTTGCTTCATATTGCCAGTTCAAGAAGCAGCAGATGTTTCATTTTTTGGTTTTTGTTTTTTATTTTTAACCTCACTCCTTGCCCCTTCCCTAAGGCTCTGTTAACGAAACAGAAACAAATTTAGACCTGCAGGCTGGGATAGGAAGATGGGACAAGGACAAAACCAATCAGAGCTATCTGCTAGGATTGCTGATGGACTCAATCCCGTTCTCTCAAGAAATTCAGCATATAGTTATGTCGTCAAGAGAGGAGTGCGCTAGAAACGTACGTGAGTGTTCGTTGAGTATCGCTGGTAACAACGACAACAGCAAACCAAATGATTGTCAACAGGAGGGCTGGACCAGTGAGTTTTGGTACAATTACTACAATGAAATAATGTACAGCAGTTAAAATAAGTGATCCAGAATCAACGGGTAATTCTCAAAAACATGGTAAACAGGAAAAAAGTGACGGATATATACAGCATGATGCCGTTTATGTAAAATATAACACTATGAAAATAAAGCCATGTGTGTATACATATGTAAGAAAGCTACAAAATGCATATATAGGAATGAAAAACAAAAATCGGGGCTCAAGGTTGCCTACGCGGTGAGAGAGAGGAGGTTGGGACCGAGGAGGGCTACACAGGGGCTGCCTTTGTATTTCTTTTTTTTCTTCTTTTTTCTTTTCTTTTTTTTAAAGATTTTATTTATGTGACAGACAGAGATCACAAGTAGGCAGAGAGGCAGGCAGAGAGAGAGGAGGAAGCAGGCTCCCTGCTGAGCAGAGAGCCCAATGCGGGGCTCGATCCCAGGACCCTGAGATCATGACCTGAGCCAAAGGCAGAGGCTTTAACCCACTGAGCCACCCAGGCACCCCGCCTTTGTATTTCTAATTTTTTTTTCAGCTGGAAAATGAACACAGGTTTTCATCATATTTTTCTAAACTTTGACTAAAATATTCTGTGAAATATTAACAGAGAGAAAAATAATATGTGTGTCATCCCAACTCCTATTGCCAAGCACAGTGAGGTACAGGGAATCAAACAGTCAGCACTTAGCTTGGTCCTACTGTATACAGTGGGGACAAGTTTTTAAAAAAATCAAACTAAACTGGCTTTGAGGGTGAGTCAGCCACACTTAAGGTCACGGCTACAGCAGTGTCACCCGATGACAAGCAAGACAAGAAACTCGGATTTGTCCCCCCTGCGCCTCTGCACTCTTGCCCACAACCTGTGTGTGGACTGTGGCATCAGTTCAGCAGACTGCTATCATCTTTCCTTTTCAACGGAATAGAACAGAAAACAATCAGGAAAACAACCAAGTAGGTAGAGTGTGCATAGTAGGAAAAAGTGCTGTTTGGTGAAATGATGCTCGTCTCTATGTGTGGATGAGTATGTGTGCACGTGCATAAGTGTGTGTGTGGGGGTGTGTGTGGGTGGAGTTGCTGAGTGAAGTGTATTTCTGTGGGTCATGGGCAGAAAGTTTGAGGGCCACCATATTACAGTTGACTCTTGAACAATGTGGGGTTAGGGGCACTGACTTGTGCCCCCCCCCCCTGCAGACATGAACAGTTGAAAATCTGTGTATAACTTTTGACTGCCCCAAAACTTCACTACTCATAGCCTACTGTTGACCGGAAGCCTTACTAATAACATAAACAATCAATGAACACATAGTTGGTATGTTATATATGTCTTATATATTGTATTCCAACTATAAAGTGAGCTAGAGGAAAGAAAATGTTATTAAGAAAATCATAAGGAAGAGAAAATATAGTAAAAAAAAAAAAATCCACAGTTCAGGGTGCCAGCATGACTCAGTTGGTTAAGCGTCCGACTCTTGGTTTCAGGTCAGGTCATGATCTCAAGGTCGCAGGGTCGATCCCTGCGTCGATCTCCACGTTTAGCTGAGTCTGCTTGAGATTTTCCCTTTCCCTCTGCCCCTCTCCACCACTCGTGCATTTTCTCTCTCTTCCAGTCCCTCCCCTAATCTCTCTCTCTCAATAAATCAATCTTAAAAAAAAACAAACCCACAGTTCAGACCTGTGTTGCTCAAGGGTTAATGGTAGTTATCTATTGTATTGTAATAAAGGATCCCCAGAGTTAGCAGCTGAAGACATAAATACTTGTTATCTCACAGCTCTGAGGGTCAGGAACTCAGGGGCAGCTTAGCTGGGTGGTCTTGGTTTAGGGTCTCTCATTGGATTGTCGTCAAGACGTTCGCTGGGGCTCTGGTCTTCAATGAGGTTCACCAGGGGCTGAGGGATCCATGTGGTTGCTGGCAAGCCCCTGCGCCTCACAGGCCGCCGGACTGAGAACTGCAGGTCCTCACGGCCTGGGTCTCTCACAGGGCTGCCTCAGTGACTTCAAGACCTGGCAGCTGGCTTCCTCCAGAGCAGGTGGTAAGAGAGAGAGCGCGAGTACATCCAAGATGGAAGCCAGTCTTTTGTAACCTCATCTGGGAAGTGAAAGGCTGTCACTTGTGATACTCTTAGTCACAGGGCAACCCTCGGACAGTCTGAAAGGGAATTGCCTAATATGAGAATGCCAGGATGCAGGAGACTGGGGCCATCTTGGAGGCTGCCTACCACAGCCGCCAGCCTTGTCTGGGGGAATGCAATTGTCTAGAGTGTTGGAAAGTAAGAGACTGGATTAGTAGCAGATCAAAGAGGCATCTACAAAGTCCTGGCTAGAGTCATGAAGCCTGGTCCTTAAGGGCACATACCACGCCTGCCGACGTTGGATTATGTCTCTTCATGCTCGGCACCCATCACGCTTACCAATGTGTTGCACCAGCAGACACAGTACACATCTTTAGACACAGAGGAATTCAGGAGATCAGAGAGCAGGGCTTCAAGGAAAGATGAAAACATTTAGGATAATACAACTTAAGGAAAACTGAGAAACAATTTAATGGACACTTTTTGTTTGTGTCTTTTCGTTTGTTTCCCGGTGCACTTTGCTTCAAACAAACCCAGTGTTAGAAAACTTGAATTTCCCAGTGAGAGCTGGAAGGGCTCTAGAAATTCTATAATTCATCTCCTTTGTTTTATAAACAAAGAACATGAGGCCTGAATAATTTTTTGGTTTACAAAAAGTTCCTTGAACTCCTTATGTAAGAGAATTTTCTATGGCAGTTTTTCTCAAAATTGAGTAAGACCTTTAAAAAAAATTCCTGTGGTCTCTGGTGTTAGATTATTTTTATTATAGATAAATCCATGTGCGGGAAAGAGCCCCTAGGAGTAGCTGGCCCCTGGTTGGGGCAGAGTAGACGGGAAGAGGATACATAAGGAAGGCGCCCCCAAAACGAGTTCCTCCACCCCGAGTATATCAGAGACTACACTAGTTACTTATTTTGGATTAACACGGAGAAAGCAATTTAATCAGGCCAGGAAATGAAATGCAAGAAGAGATTTAAAAGGTGCTTTTCCCCCCCTATTTCTCTTTATCATTTTTCTCTCATTTTCTTTGTCCCCAACCTTGAGAAAGTCACCCCAGACTTCCTGCTCATCCCTGGATAAATATCGGGTCTTGACTGCTTGCTCAGAGCAGATGAGTAAAAAGAATCTTGCCCGAGTTGTCATTTTATCAGGCAGGAAAAGGGCCAGGAAATGTGTCTTTATTACCCCTCCCATCCGGCCGCCCGCAATGGAAAATTCCCCATGGAGGGCTGAGACCCTCAGCAGGGGGCTCCCACTGGGGCTGCTCCTGCTAGCCGGGCTGGGAAGCCATCCCAGGAAACCCAGTGACATCGCAGCTTTCCGTAAACACACTTGAAATTCCATATCCTGAGTCCCAATTGGTAGTTTTCTCCTCCTCTTTGTAAGTTCAAGATACAGCAACTTAAAAGTTCCTCTATAAATTGTAGATCACTTGAGACTCTGTGTGTTGGCCAAACACCATGTCAACACAAAACTGTCAGCCACATAAAATGGAGTCACCCCTACTTCCTTAAAAGTTAGGTGTTGTCGACAGCACACGCTCAACACCAGTCCTGTTCTCTAGTTGGAACAGCAGCACCATATACAGACGCCGGTGGAAGGAAACTGAGTCTGGGGGCACCTGGGTGACTCAGTGGGTTAAAGCCTCTGCCTTTCACTCAGGTCATGATCCCAGGGTCCTAGGATCGAGCCCCGCATCTGTCTGCTCAGCCGGGAGCCTGCTTCCTCCTCTCTCTCTCTGCCTGCCTCTCTGCCTACCTGGGATCTGTCTAATAAATAGATAAAATCTTTATAAAAAAAAAAAAGAAGGAAACTGAGTCTGTGGGCCACAGATAATTTCAGTGTGTGCATTAAGCTCGCTTGTATATATCACCGATGACATAACATGTCTGGTGTTCATGAGCTGTTCTGGGCTCTGGGCTTGTGGATACAGAGGGGCTGAGCCAGGAATCCAATGACCCAGGTTCTAGCTTGCGCTGAGCCCTTTCCTAGTGCTGTGGCCTGGGAACCCCCTTACCAGCCTGAGCCTTGGCTCTCTCGTGTGGTATAAAAATGGAGTTGCCTGTTGCATACCGTTCTGGTAGAGAATTAAATGAAACACGTGTGAATGGAGACAGTTGATACGGGAAACTTGCAAACCCTGTGTACGTGCAAGATACTGAGGAAGGAACAAATTCTACATGCAAGAGCCAACAAAACCCAGTATCTTATTCTCAAGCAGATGGCTTCTTTGTATCTTCGCTTGGCTCTTCCTACATCAAATATGTTGTTTGTTTGTTTGTTTTTTAGTATTAGCCCCCAGGACAAAAGGGAAAGCTCTTTCCCTTGCCAGGTTCAGCACACACTTTCCTGGCCTCACTCACTGCTTCTGACCATGGGAGCAGCCCCATGAAGCAGACTAGTGTGAGAACTGGCAGCATAGACAGAAGGTACTTTAAATATTTGCTGGCAACACGCACACAATATCACCATAGAGGCCATGTTGCAGTGACAAATGAACATTTGAGTGTGGAATTTCAAATTCTGTCTGTACGTGTTGTCCCGTCATATTTCCCTTACTCCTCACAATAACGCATGAGATTAGTTACTGGCGCCATCATGGTCCTATGGTGAGGAGTGTGGCACATCCAGCATTGCGGACGTGCCCAAGATAACACCAAAAATGGTGGAACGGAGAGTCGAAAACACTTTTCAGACACAAAGTTCTGTGAAACAGATTATTATCTATTATGTTACAATGTATCTTATTACTAATACATTATATTAGTTAACACGTATTCATATGTGAATGAGCATATTTATATAAAATTTCTCCCTAACATAACTAGTAATGCCCTAGAGTACAGGTTGATAGCTACCATCCCCACAGGCCAAATCTGGCCCACTGTCTGTTTTTGTAAATAAAGTTTTATTGGAACTCTCATTCATTTACGTATTAAATTTGGTTGCTTCCATGCCACAACTGCAGAGGTGTGGCCGCCCTCCAGCCAGTGTGGAACTAGCTACAGCTCTGAGTACTGGCGGATCGTTGATTCTAGGCCATTTCCCACAGATAGAGAAGGATTTCCTTACCTGGGGATCCTAGTTGCATGGTTAAAAGGCCATGTTTCCTGCCAAACACAAGGTCATCTTTGAAAGGAAAGCACGGATTTGGAAAATGTGCCCTGGGGTGTTTGGTCTCCCAAATCTTTGATCTCGAGTCAGCGTGGATAATCAAGAAGCTTGAGATGATACAAAGGGTGAATTTCTCTTAAAGAAATACAAAGAAACGAAGTCTCTTAAAACAAATTTCTGTGATGCCCACCAAGTGATGAATGGATAAACAAGATGTGGTCTAGCCATCCCGTGGAACACTGTTCAGGCATAAAAGGAAATGATACACTGCTGGATCCTACACTGTGAACCCCGAAAACCTGCCGAGTGAGAGCGACCAGGCACAACCGGTCATGCGCCGTATGCATGACCGTACGTGTCACATTTATAGGAAATGTCCAGGAGAGGCAATCCATGGAGACAGAATGCAGGTTGCTGGCTGCCAGGGGCGGGGAGGAGGTGGGAGTGGAGAGCATGCTGCTTCTAGGTGTGAGCTTTCCTTTGGAGCCAAGGACGGTGGATCAGAATCCCATAGAGGTAGTGGTTCGATGTCGTATCATGACTGTACTAAATGGCACCGAAGGGCTCACTTCGAAATAATGAATGTTATGTTCTGTCCGTTTTGCCTCAGTGTTTACACACTGAAAACAAATCGTATAGGAGAGAAAAGAAAATGTAAATATCATCTTCTTGACAGTGACATCCGTTAAATAACATGATATTTTAAATTTTAGAAAGTGAACAACACAAAACCCAATGATCAGTTTTCATGGGTCTGCGTCCGCCATGGGGCTCCTGCCCGGCGACCCAGCTGACCGCCTCCCCTGTGCTTGTCTCTTGCAGAAATGGAGAAAACCCGATGCCAACTGGAGAGAGAACACATCCTCGGGGCAGTGGGGGTGATGGTCCCACAGCGGCCCGGCCTGTTTGTCCCTGAGTGTGACGAGCATGGGCACTACGTGCCTACCCAGTGCCACGGCAGCACAGGCCAGTGCTGGTGCGTGGATCGTGATGGCCGGGAGCTGGAGGGCACCAGGACCAGGCCCGGGATGAGGCCCCCATGTAAGTCGGAGGGCAGCACTGCACTGGGCTTGGGTCTGAGAAGGGCCTCAGAGACCAGAGTCCCAGTGCCTTTGAGCATCGCTGGGGGTCTTGCCCAGGGCACAGGCGGCACGTTCTGTCTACCCTAAATCCTGCACTGCTCTCCCAGCCCGGACCCCTCCCTTTCTGCCCTCTGCACCTCTCTTCTCTGTCTCCCTGGTCATGCACCCACCCCCTCCATCTCTCTATCCCCACCACCCCCCATACCTGTTCTCTTCCTCTCTGCACGCCTGTTGTGTACAAATGCTGGCGGGTCCCGCTGCAGCCATCCTGCGTGGGTAGCACAGGGTATGTGTACTGTGGGTCCCCCAGGGCACACTCCGTGCAGTGGCCGCCTGGGCTTCCAGCTGCGTGCTTTGTGGAAGGCCTTCACTGGGAGGTGCGGGGCCAGGAGCAGGGTCGGGGAGTGTGAGGCCAGTGGGTCTATGCTGCTTGGGACCTCTCAGCCTCTCTCTAGGATGGATCCCAGCTCTACAATCCTGCTTCTGTCTCGGATGGAGGAGATGGTCATTGTTGCACGTAATCAAAATCAAACACAATCAGTCCTTGAATCTCCATTCTCAATTCAGCTAGTGACCAGCTATTTTTGCAAAGCTGCTAAGAGGCCAAGTGAGTAGGGAGTGGTCTTAATTCAGCTCAGCATTAACTGAGCTTCCAATGCTGGGACCAGTGCCTGGGGGTCCAGAGGGGTAAGTCATAGCGTTGGCCCCTCAGAACCTGGTGGGACAGGTGAACAGGGGCAGGGCAGGGCAGGGAGAGGAGCTCACCGAGAAACCCAGAGGCTTATGTGGGCAGTGGGCCAGTTGGGGAAGGTGTTGCAGAGCCAATAGGTTACCAAGCAGAGGCAAAGGCAGGAGCTCTGGGGGGGCTGGGGTTGAGGGGCCTGATTCAGGCAGCAGGTGCAGAATGAGAGGTCAAGAGAGAGGAGGGGAGCCTGGGGGAGGGCCTTGGATGCCCAGCAGAGGGCCTGGACTTGATCCCGAGGGCAGCTGGGAGCCTGGGGAGGGTCTTGAATAGACATTGATGCAACCAGGTTCGGGTTTTAGAAATACAGCGGCTGACGGGTAGAAGCTAAGCTGGAGTGAGTGGCCCTGACAGGTGCCTAACAGGCGAGCGAATGACCAGCCGGCAGGCTGGCAGGGAGTTTGGAGAGGAGGGATGGATTCCAGAGATAGAAGAGGTCAGCCAGTCTGGTTCATGTCACTGACTGGGTGCAGTGGGCAAGATAGGCGGGCAGGGAAAAGAAGGGGAAACGGCCCCAGTGAGGACCGTCCAGCTCTCTCTGGTCAGAGAACCTGAGCCAGAGCCCGAGCCCTGGAAGGCCCATGTCCGGGCCCCCAACCTGTAGCTGGGGCAGCCTGTCCCTCCTCAGGACATTCTCTCGTCCTGGCGG
This sequence comes from Lutra lutra, assembly GCF_902655055.1. Lineage (NCBI taxonomy): Eukaryota > Metazoa > Chordata > Mammalia > Carnivora > Mustelidae > Lutra > Lutra lutra. Next base: position 7,160,908 of record NC_062291.1, on the reverse strand, counting down.
GGAGTCAGGAGTCATGCCGGCTACAGGGGCAGCACTTAGGAGGCGAGGCTGACTCTCGGGAAGAGCGGACCCCTGACCCGTGTTCTGTTCCTGAAAGGCCGGGTGGGCTGTGTGTCTGCTCACGGGGCTGGGTCCACGGGGGTGAGCAGGGCCAGCTTGCTCTGAGAGCCCCTCCAGCCTGGGGAAACCCAGCACCTTCCCCTGGGGTGTGAGCTGCCTGGGGGCAGGGGTCCTGGGGGGGTTGTTCTTGCTGTCCTTTTGGTTCATGTGTCCGAAGCAGGGTAGGAGTGGTTACAGTATTTCTGTTCCTAAGGGAAGGCTAAGCCCTTGCTTTGTTTTCCCTTTCCACGTGACCTTTAATATGAACCTCAGGCCTTGCCTTATCATCTTCACAAATGCCCTCTGTGGTCTTTCCACTCCTCGTGTTTTTAAAGGTACAGTGAGCATTGTGTGGTTGTGCCGTTTGTGGTGCCATGAAGGTGGCGTGACCCCGGGCGTGTGTGCGTGTGTGCGCCCACGCGTGTGCATTGGTATGTGTGTTCCTACTGCACGCAGGCCTTGCTCACTGACCTCTCTTGCCACCCAGGTTTGAGTACAGTGGCTCCCCCGATTCACCAAGGACCCTCCGTTCCTACGGCTGTGATCCCCCTGCCACCTGGGACCCACTTACTCTTCGCTCAGACAGGGAAGATCGAGCGCCTCCCCCTGGAAGGAAGCAGCTTGCAGAAGACGGAAGCCAGGACGCTGCTGCATGCCCCAGTGAGTGCTGGCTAACCGCCCTGCGCGACAGCCGGCTTCAGGGACCTGGAAAATCAAGCCCGGGGTCGTTAGACCAGCCCCAGGCCTTGACCCCTGGACTTGGGAGCCTCGTGATTTCCATGGGACCCCAGTTGCCATCTCTGGATGGGGCCACTTGAGCTGCTCGCCCATCCAGGAGGGGATGAGGCAGAAGCAGGAAGGCCTTTCGGAGACCACCGTGGCGTCTGACCCCTTGCGTGGGGCGTCACAGGAGTTGGTGTCTCATCTGGGTGCCTCTCCCAGGTCCCACCTTGCCGTGCCGAATTAGTGCGGTGGCTCAGGTTTGGCACATCAGCTCTAGAGCCTCGTATCTGCCCCGAGGCAAAAACAGCCTTCAGCTTTGAGCTTTTCAAAGCATCAAAGATGCATTTTATGAGCAGGAGACTTTTGTCTGTTCAAGGTTGGATGCTTTTTTTTTTTTTTTTTTTTTTTTTAAAGATTTTATTTATCTATTTTTGCAAGAGAGAGAGAACAAGCACACGCCAGATGGGGTGGTGTAGAGGGAGAAGCAGACTCACCGCTGAGCTGGGAGCCCAATGTGGGGCTTGATCCCAGGACCCTGGGATCATGACATGAGCCAAAGGCAGATGCTTAACCCACTGAGCCCCCCCCCCAGGCTCTCCGGGGTTGGACGCTTCTGAAAAGCCATTTAGTTTCATCTGCCATCGTGACCGCCCCCTCGGCAAGAAATCCGGCCTGAGACCTGGGGGCTTCCGGCACAACTCGGTCAGGGTTGCCAGGGTTGAGGGGGACCCTCAAGTCCCATAAGGAGTGAAGAGGCTTTTCTCAAAACCTGTTGTCATTAGCCTTGACCCGACTATTCCGATCATATTCCTGCTCTACACAAAACCCTCTGATGGATTCTCCCTTCACCCGGAATAAAACCCAGTTCTTCCCATGGCCCCCAGCCACTTCTCGCACCCCATCCCCTGTCACCGTCCACCCCTGGCCCCCACCAGCTTCAGCCGTCCAGCCTTCTGTCTGGTCCGAGACACACCACACACATCCCCATCTCTGGGCCTTTGCACTTACCGTCCCCCTGCCTGGAGTCCTCACCCTCCTCGGCACTTGTGCAGTTCCGTGCCTCGCCTCATCCCACTTCTGTTGGCATGGCACCTCTCTGGGAAGCTGTCCTGGCTGTGTCCACACTGCTGTCTCCCTGTCCTGCTTTGTCTTTACCTTAGCACTGCTGGATACGTTATACAACAACATACATGTCTGTATCTGATGAATCTGTTCCCACTAGGAAGGAAGCTCCCGAGACCAGCAACGGCTGTCTCTGTCACGGACATGCCTGTTTCCCACTGCTGGGTCCTAGAGCCAAAACAGTGCTTGGCACGTGGGGACTGTTTGCAGAATGAATAAGTGATCGTTGTGTTCTTCTGCTGCCTCTCGGAAGCATAAATCTCTTCAGGGCAATCATCATTCTTTCTTCGTGTCCTCTGGTGCACGTGCTCAGGGTGCAGGAGGGGGTTGAGCCCCTGTGACAGTCATGGTCGCCCAAGACAAAGGCAGAGCCCCAATGTCAAGTGAGGCTGTGAAAAGCAAAACACTGAGGTAGGACGAGTGGAGGGGAGGGCCCTGAAACAGCGGGATTGACGTTCACCGAGTTCTTTTAATGTATGTGTCTTTGGTGTAGTTTTACCGTTTTCACTGCTTTACTGCGATGACGCAACCGACACCCCCATCCACCCCTCATCCCACAGAAACACTGTCCCCATTAAATAATAGCCCCATCCTTCACCAGCCATGAGTCTACTTGTTGTCTCTATGGATTTGACTCCTCTACTGTGCCTCATGCATTCGGAATCCTATGGTATTTATCCATCCGTCCATGGTGTGGCAGGTGTCGGAATTTCCTTCCCCTTTTTTTTTTTTTTTTAAAGATTTTATTTATTTATTTGACAGACAGAGATCACAGGGAGGCAGAGAGGCAGGCTCCCTGCTGAGCAGAGAGCCCGATGCGGGGCTCAATCCCAGGACCCTGGGATCATGACCTGAGCTGAAGGCAGAGGTTTAACCCACTGAGCCACCCAGGCGCTCCTAATTTCCTTCCTCCTTAAGCTGAATAATATTCGTGGCACAGACTGAGCACACTTGGTTCATGCATTCTTCATCGATGGACACTTGGGTCACTTCCACCCGTTGGCTGTCGTGAGCAATGCTGGTGTGAACACGGGTGTACACATTTCTGTTCAAGTCCCTGCTCTCTCTCTTTTTGACCATAAACCAGGCCTGGAATTTCCAAATCATATGGTAATTCTGCAGATTTTTAAAAATTTTTTGAGGAACTGCCATACTGTTTTCCTTAGTAGCTGCACCATTTTCCATTTCTGCCGGCAGAGTACAAAGATTCCAATTTCTCAACCTTCTTGTCAACACTTACTATCTTCTGGTTTTTAATAGTAGCCATCCTAATATGAGTGAAGTGGGGTCTCATTGTGGTTTTGATTTGTGTTTCTCTAATGAGGGATAGTCTCATGTTCTCATGTACTTATGGACCATTCGTGTGTCTTCTTTGGAAAAATGTCTACTCGTATCCTTTGCCCATTTCGTAGCTGGCTGGCTTGTTGTTACAGAGTGGTAGGATTTCTTTATATATTCACTTTGCATTTCCATAGATATTTTAGAGTAAGCTTGTTTCTACCAAAGGGGGGAAAAAGCCTGCTGGGATTTTGATCTCGATGGCACTGAGTCTCTAACTCTGTTTAGGAAAAAAATGATATCTTAGCGATATTAAACCTTACAATCCATTAGACTAATTTTTCTCTTCATTTATTTGAGTCTCCTTATTTTCATTCTGTGATGTTTTATAATATTCAGTATAGTATATTACATATTTAAAAATATTTGTTCTTAAATATTTCCGTGCTATTTTTTTGGTGCTATTATAAACATTCCTTACTTTTTGCTACTATGTAGAAATACCATTTTATATTGACCTTGTGCCCTGCAACCTTGGACTGAATTCAGTTGGTAGTTACGATAGTTTTATAGATTCCCCAGGATTTTCTACAAAAACCATCAAATTGTCTTAGAGTGGTTTCACCTCTTCCTTTCCAATATTTCTGTCTTTTTTTAAAAGATTTTATTTATTTCAGAGAGAGAGAGTGTGTATGCACATGTGCACAAAAGAGAGAGAGAAAGAAAGAGCGAGTGCATGAGCAGAGGAGGGGGGCACAGAGGGAAGCAGACACCCCGATGAGCAGGGAACCCACTTCAGGGCTCAATTCAAGGACCTGGAGACCATGATCTGAGCCGAAGGCAAACACTTAACCGACTGAGCCAACCAGGTGCCCTATTTGTGTCTTTTTTTTAAAAGATCTTTAGGTAGGTAAAAATCTCTTAGATGGTATATAAAAAGCATTAGTCATAAGAGAAACAATAATAAATCTAAATAAATATTTTAAACTTTTGTTTTTGAAGAACGCTATTAAGAAAATGAAAATAAAACAAAACAAAAACAAAGTGAGAAAACAAACTACATAATGAGTGGAAATATATATACACCTACACACACACACACATATATATGTATAATGCAAAAGATTTTCATCCGAACTACATAAAGAACTCCTACACCTCAATAATAAACATTTTTAAGTAGACTAAAGACTTGAAGAGACTTCATTAAAAAAAGGTGTCCATGGGGCACCTGGGTGGCTCAGTCAGTTGGGCACCTGCCTTCAGCTCAGGTCATGATCCCAGGGTCCTGGGATCAAGCCACACGTTGGGCTCCCTACTCAGTGGAGAGTCTGCTTCTCCCTCTCCTTCTGTCCCACCTCGGGCTTGTGCTCGTTCTCTTCCTCCCTGTCTCTCTCTCACTGTCTGTCAAATAAATAAATAAAATCTTTAAAAAAAAAAAAAAAGTTGTCCAGGTGCCTGTAAGCGCGTGAAAGATTCCCACCATCGTTGGTGACTCAGATGCTAGTGAGTGGGCCATTTTTATGCTGTCTGTACTTCCAGGATAAAGTCATCATTGGACTGGCCTTCGACTGTGTGGACAAGATGGTTTACTGGACCGACATCAGTGAGCCTTCCATTGGGAGAGCCAGTCTGCATGGTGGAGAGCCAACCACCATCATTCGACAAGGTGGGCAAGCAAACACCACTCTCTCTTCTTGGTTAGGCTTCTGGCAGCCCAAGTGGCTCTTGGGGAAGAGCAGAAGGGGTGTGTGGTTGCATACAGGATATAGGGATTTGAGTGGGGCTGGGTTCTTGGCCTCAACACCACCCTTTCCAGCCTTCTCTAAAAAGCCCTCCAAGGACTCATCATGAAATCGTGAACACCTTATCTAGGATTTGTTGCCGGCCTAAGAAGAATAAAATTAAAACTGGCTGTTGAGCCTAGAATTGATTCTCAGAATGTCTGCCTTATGGTATATGCTCCATTAGGGAGCTGCGTCATAAAGTAGGGAGGATTACAAGCATATTGGCAAACATTATCCCTGATAGTTGTCTCTTCCCAAGACAGTTTTCAAGTCAGAAGTTATCACTTAAACCTGTGACATCACGGTAGGGGCGCCTTTTTTCCTTTACTCCCCATGGCACTTGCTCAGACTGCCTGTGACTGAGTACAGCAGAGCAGGCTGAGCTTTCACAGGTATCCTTCCAGTTTTAGTTGCATCACTGATAACACAGCGCATAACACTTTGGCACAGCCCACCCCTCAACACTTAACCTCGATTCCTTAACTTATAGAGGTCGATTTAAGTCAAGGACTCTGTGTGTTGTTGTAATGTCTACTTTCAACAAGTCATGACTATTTTATGTGGATATGTTTTATCAAGATTATAAAGACCCAAGGACCTGTATAAATTCCCCTTTACTGAAAAGGTCAAATGTCACATATTGCTAAATCAGTAACTCATCAGCTGACTTGCAGGTATTTTCAATCAAAAGACGCTGTCATGCCAGTGATAGGTCTTGTATAACATCAGTCTCGCTTCCTCTCTAGAGCACTCAAATCGAAGACACACCTTCAAAATGTTTGAGCCTCATTTGGTATTTCTTTCAACTTGGGGCTGAATGTTGCTTTCCTAATTTCCAATTTAATATCTCTGTAAAAATTGATATTCTGGAAGGGTCCCCATGTCTGTGGAACAGCCTGTGTGGCAGTTTCTTTTGTTTTGTTCTGTTTTGTTTTTTTCCTTCCTTGGCTCCTTCACAAAAGCTGATGCAGCAGGAGCAGGAATCAAGCTGAGGTTGAGTTAAACACGTCTAGCTTCGGACATAGATCCCACATCCTTTTCTAGAAGTCAGGGTGCTGCTTAAATGATGTCTGCCAGTTTTCATGGTTTGGCTTAATGAGCAGAATTTTGAAAATGCCTTTTTGTGTCTTCTCTCTCTCTCTCTGTTAAAAATGTTGCTGTTATCTTTGGTTTGACTTGAGAACCCAGTGGAAGGGGGAGTAGGTCATCACTGCTATTTCCTGTTGCTTCTGGAACTGATAATCATCCAAGAAAGCTTTAAACTCAGTAAGAAACATTCCAGGCAGAAGTCCACTGTGAAAATAAAGAATGAAAGTAGAATGTGACCTTTGTAGAGGAAAGATCACTGGGGATAAATTTTCTTTTATTTAAAAAGAGAGAAAGAAATTTCCATGTCAGGACAGGTTGGTGCCTCGCTAGTGAGTGAAGGTAGAATGGGGAGCTCTTCTTTATTTCATGCTGTCCGAATGCTAAGCATCTCTCTCCTTCCTTGAGTTAAACTAACCAAATATCTTTAATAAGTCTCGTAATCTGTTCCCTCTTAATGTAAGCAGTACAGAAAATACTGCCTTGCTGTCTTGCCCTCTTGCCCTGATTGCACAGTAAAGGATGAGGTTTTCCAGACCCTTCTTTGGCATGATAGTTCAAAAGGAAGTATTTTCCCAGGTATATCTGAGTGGCTCAGTTGGTTAAATGACTGCCTTTGGCTCAGGCCTGGGTCCCAGGGTCCTGGGATCGAGTCCCATGTCCAGCTCCCTACTCATGGGGAGTCTGCTTCTCTCTCTCCTACTTCTCCTGCTTGTGTTCTGTGTCTCACTGTATCTTTCTGTCAAATAAATAAATAAAATATGAAGAAGAAGAAGAAGTATTTTCCTGGTTGGAGGAGGAAGTTTGATTGCTCTTGGGTTTGAAGTCGGGACCAGAGCTGTTCATAAGGAGACAGAATGACACGGGGTTTCTGGGTGCCCCTGGGTGTCTTGTGAAATAATGCCATTGAACAGCCTTTCCCCCTGACTCTTCTTTGTGTCTGAGTGCACCACACACTCTGCAGTGTCACTGGCAGAGGACGTGCTCATCCCAGATATACCCCAGAATGATTTATTCTGGTTTTTGTCTGAAAGACACAAGAGGTCTGCAGAGGTCAGACTCGCTGCCCCTTCTCCTCTAGGGATATGGGAAATATTGTAATACCTCACAGATCTCTACTTCTGGTTTGAATGATAAAAACCTTGTTCAAGGGCTGTTCCTCATTCTTAATAAACTTGCCCTGGCAGGGGTTCTTTCCAGGGGCTGGGGCTTTGGTGTTTCCAACGTCCACAGTCAAGGTCATGTTAGGCACCGAGGGAAGGCTGCTGTGAGAGAGCTGAGGGTCTGAACCACTTACACACTGACGAAGGAGCACGTGATTCCTCAGATGCTGGGGGAGGATTTCCTCCGACCTGGATTCCTTGGGTTAGGGTAGCTCCATCCTTGACCTCTTCCCCTGTTGGCTTCCAGCCGTACCAAGTGACCTTTAGCTCTCAAATCAGTAAGAGGACAGAATCCTTACTTACCCCAGAAACCCTGGATTGGGATCTAATGTTTAATTTGCTTTTCTACATCGTCAGGGAATCAGTGCAGCCTGGAACTTGTGGTGAGGTTAGACGGGCACTGAAGGCTCGTACCACAGCTGGCTTGTTGTGTGGCAACCCTGACTGGAAAGTCAGTCACTGACAAGCTAGTAAGGACTCTGGGAGTGTTACTTGTGATCACGGACACCCCTTCTTTGTACTTCTAATACTTGCAGAAAAGAAATAACAAGCTATGATTTCTTGCTATTACTTCTCTGAGGTGACCCTTTTCCCCCAATAACTAATGACTAAGGCAAATCTGTTTTGTTCCATCTCTGGCAGTTCTCCCACCCCCATGGACTCCAGCCACCCACAAGTACATATAGTCCACTTCAAGCTGTGCCCAGTCTTCCTTTATACTTATGTGCTGGTCCCTCTGTCTGGCAGCCCTCATCTAGGATCTTTGCCTGGCAAACTCCTACTAGTCCTTTGGGAGCCAGCTTCACGTGTCACCTCCCCTAGAAATCCTTCCTGGGTCTCCCCAGGCTGAGTCCGGTGTCCGCCTCCACGTTCCCATAAAACCAGAACTCCGTCTGAATTACGAGAGCTTGCAAGCTCCTGGAAGCCAGGGCCACAGCTGAGGTGTGATAGCGGGCTTGGTTCCCAACGTGGTACCCAGGGTAGATGTCTGCCAAGTCAATGAGCGACATTTTTAAATTTTTATTTATTTATTTTTTAAAAGATTTTATTTATTTGACAGACAGAGATCACAAGTAGGCAGAGAGGCAGGCAGAGAGAGAGGAGGAAACAGGCTCCCCACTGAGCAGAGAGCCCGATGTAGGGCTCGACCCCAGGACCCTGGGATCATGACCTGAGCCGAAAGCAGAGGCTTTCACCCACTGAGCCACCCAGGCGCCCGAGCGACATTTTTTAATTCATCACTTTGAATGCTGGTTAACTTATCACAGCGAGCATTCCACATTCCCTTTTGTTTTCCCAAAGTCCAAGGATTGAACACTGCGTGAAATAACACCAAGTAATCAGAAAAACCAAATCCCACCTGCTGAAAAAAACCCAGAAGTGTCCTGTGTTTGGTTCTAGATCTTGGAAGTCCAGAAGGCATCGCCCTTGACCATCTTGGCCGCAACATTTTCTGGACAGATTCTCACTTGGACAGAATAGAAGTTGCAAAGCTGGATGGCACCCAGCGCCGGGTGCTGTTTGACACCGACCTGGTGAATCCCAGAGGCATCGTGACCGACTCCGTGCAGGGGTAATGTGGTGGAAATCTGGGCGCGTCTAGTCCATTTGCTGCTGCTCTTTAATATAGTTTCAAGCGTCAGTCTCTAACTCTGGCACTGCTCTCCGGACATGAAGGCCTCACAGGACGAACAAGTCCCAGTAGGTGGCTTAGAGATATGCACGGGGAAATGCCAGGACATTGATCCCTGTTCCCCTCCACTATGGACTTGACCCCATGCTCCACCTCTAAGTCTTTTAGGAAGGGGCTCCGTAAGTCAGCAGCTCAGAAGTTGGTTATTTCCCTTTGAGTTGAATGTGGATCAGTACCTGAGTTGTACCAACCCCGGAAGGGTATCAAGCAGCGTGGATATCCCTGGGGCTCAGGCCGACACACCATGGACCCCCAGAAGACCCTTCCCGGGTTTTGTCATCCCATCGATGCTTTCTCTCTTGCTCCCTACAGCAAGCTCTGAATCTTACACACAAGGCCCCTCCGTGCCTTCACACTTTGATCCCTTCCCTGCGAGGCCGCATCCCTAGTTCTGTGGCCCTGTGGCCACCTCCCTGGTGGCCGGTGCTGTGCCACCCTGTGTAGGGACAGCAGACAGGAACTCCCACATGTTTGTCTCGGTTGTGGTGTTCTGTTTTGGGCTCTATTTTTGAACTGCTTTAACCAGATTAACATGAGATGGAACATGTCAGTTGTGTTGAAGGGAAGGGAAGTCACCGGTAACAGAGTATCCAAATCCAAACAAAGAGCCAAATCCAAGTCTCCTTGCAAAGGACCTGTCTTACCGCCTCCAGACCGTTTTCGCCATCCCGTGTTTGAATGTCTGCTAATGTCTTCGTTGTGGTTTCTTTTAAACCTGCTTTCGTAAACGTCTCCCCCACCGTCGTTACTCCCCTGCCTCTTTCCCTTCCTTTTCCTCTTCTAGGAATCTGTACTGGACGGACTGGAACAGAGATAGGCCCAAAATTGAAACTTCATACATGGACGGCACGAACCGGAGGGTTCTCGTGCAGGAGGACCTGGGCTTGCCTAACGGGCTGGCGTTCGATGCCTACTCGTCTCAGCTCTGCTGGGTGGACGCAGGTGACCAAAAGCCCCAGGCCTGACTCCTGGGGTTGGAACAGTGCTTTATTTTTCTTTAAACATTTATTCTTACCCACTGTGGGCTGGTGTCTGTAACGGGGAAGACGGTGTGAGAGAGCTCTATTACTCCCCGCCCCCCCACCAAGAATTGCTTCCCATCTTTGCTCTGCAACGTATTGTTTCTCTAGGCTTGACGCTCACTGTCTAGGGCGAGTTCTCAGTCTTCTGCGTCAGGGGTTAGCACCTCTAGCCGGGTCTAGCCTGCCATCTGCTTTGGTACCACCCGGGTCTTATAAATGGTTTTTACATTTTTCAATGTTACATTTTAAGAGGTTACATAAATGCCTCCGCTGTGTCCTCAATTTTGCCTCTTGGCCCACAAAACCTAACTTAATTACCATCTGGCCCTTGGAGAAAAAGTGTGCTGACCCCTGGAGCGTGTCCTCATCCTAGTGTTATCTGTTACGCAATTCATGACTTACATTGCTCTCGCTCGAATCTGTCCCTCGGGGCTCAGGCAGGACTTGGAGCCAAGGAAGAGAAAAGCGTTTGGTCCTGCTTTCCGCCCTGGCCCTGGGGTGTCCCTCAGGCAAGGGATGTGGGCGGGTGCTCCATAGGGGAGCAAAGTCAGCCGTCCCCCACGTGTCTGTGGAGCTCCTGCACTGTTCGCAGCACTGTCAGCTGCCATGGTGGGGGGGTGCTGCGAGGAGGGCATCTTGTGTCCGGTGCAGGGGCTCTGAGGGAGGCTTTAGGGGGCAGGGACTTGAGTGAGAGCTGGGGGGTGTCATCAGTCCTACCATGTCCCCAGGCACTCCAGGAGTGGGTGGGAGCACGGAAAGGCCCCTTGGCTCCAGCCAACATCAGAACCAGATCTGGGTGCTCCCCCCGCAACCCCCCGTAGAGGTGGGGATTGACCAGGGCAGAGAGAAAGCTTTCCACTGTCAAGAAGAGCAGGTCACATGTGTTCTCCAGGATCTGTCATCATCGTGCTGACTCCTCTCACCCTTGCCCTCCTTACTCATCTTGACACAAAGGGGCCGTTTCTCGGGTACACAATGAATGCCTTGTTTTCGCTCCGCACAGGCACCAGTCGGATGGAGTGTCTGAAGCCCGGCCAGTCGGGACGACGCAAGGTTCTCGAAGGGCTCCAGTACCCTTTTGCGGTCACCAGCTACGGGAAGCATCTGTATTACACAGACTGGAAGACGTATGTCAGTGGGGGGTGGGGAGCCTCCCCTGCCACCCTGTCTCTGGGAGGCCAAGCCTTCCCTGGGGGAACTCTTAGCATGACCTTCCAGCATCCAGAGATGCCCGCCCTCTGCCTTGCCCTTCCAGTTGTCAGGAGAGGACGGTGAAGGAGTTCGGGGGCTGAGGGCGCCTTGGGGGCAGGAGGTGCCGTTTATTCGTCTGTTTGCTCCTGCATGGGCACCTCTTCAGACTTCTGGAGCTTGTCTGTTCTGTCCCCACGAGCTGGCCCGGGGTCCCCCGGCGGGTGGGCCCCATGCCCCCGCCATGCCCCTACTTCCTTTCGCTTCTAAAACTGCAGTGTTCCCACAGCCCCTGCTCGCCCACCCCTTCCTGCACAAAGGAGGGGTCAGACCACGCCAGTGGCTGCAGCCAGGGCCATCTGGAGAGAAAGCCATTTCCCCAGCTTGGAGTTTAGAGCTGAGGGGAGAGCTTTGCTAACCTTTGTCCCTTTTTAAGCAGCCAGAGAGACGCAGGCTTGTCCCTCCGCAAGAGGAGGAGGGGGGATGGCTGGGAGGAGCTCAGGCCAGTGTGTCCCTGTGTGGCCTCCGGTGTGTCCCCCAAACCACAGAAGACAGAAGGTTCGAGCCAGCAGATGTGCCTTTACCTTCCGCCTTTTGGTGTTCTGCAGGAATTCCGTGGTCACCGTAGATCTTGCGATTTCCAAAGAGGCCGATACCTTCCAGCCCCTCAAGCAGACCCGGCTCTACGGAGTCACAACGGCCCTGTCTCAGTGTCCTCAAGGTAACCCACGCGGGTTCTTCCTATTCAGGGGCTGGGAGGGCCCTGGCCTGCAAGCCCACAGCCCTGGCCACTTACCTGTCTGGCCCCTTGCAGCCCTGACCACGGGGCAGGGGAGACTCGGTCCCTTCCATCATGGGTCTTCATTATTTAGTGGCTGAGCCAAGTGGAAAACTCTAGGGGACGAGGCTGGGACGGTGGACCGGGGAAGGGAAAGCGTGCATCTCGGGCTGGTCTAGAAGTAAGTGGTCTTAGGGTTCCAAACAGGAACATCCGTGTTATCATCTCTCCTACTTTAAAAGTCCGTCCGTGTGGCCCCCCAGCCACCGTACTCATCGCTGCTCCTAACAGTCCCGAACGCGCCCAGGGAACTTTGTGCCAGAGCCGGGTGCCTCACACACGGCAGCCCTACATGCTCAGGCCGGGTGCTCCTTCGTTCCCTCGTCCTCGTAGCAGCCCCCCGAGGCGGGCACCAGGCTTGTGCCCATTTCATGCATAGGAAAAGCCCAAGCCACGGGCTCACAGAGGCACGGCTGGGGCTGAGCTGGGCAGCCCGGCTCCAGAACCTGCTCTCCCCGAGCTCGTCCTCCCCGGCTTCCCACCACCGCACCCCCTACCCGCCAGCCTGGTGCAAAGCTGAGGGTACAAGAGAGACACTGCACACTTTGTGCTTGGAAATCCCAGCTCCGTGTTATAATCTGAACCAGAGAAGCCTTCCCGGGTCCCGTTCAGCAGCTTTGGTGCCAAATCTGCATGGTCCCTGGCTCAGGAACCGTGAAATGATAGTCTTGCCCACCTGGCAAATCCTAGTGAGGATTCCCTGTTCCTGCAGCAGCCACGTGCTTGGCCCCCTGGAAACCAAAAAGGGGGCTCATAGGGGGGCTGCTCTCTCAGGGGGCAGTTGAGCTGATTTCTGCCTTTTCCAGGTCACAACTACTGCTCAGTGAACAATGGTGGCTGCACCCACCTCTGCTTGGCCACCCCCGGAAGCAGGACCTGCCGTTGCCCCGACAACACGCTGGGGGTTGACTGTATTGAGCGGAAATGAAGACGAGAGTGTCTTATTCCCTCTGGACATATTCAACACCCTGCTTGAAAGGGTCCAGACTGAAAACTCTCTGACCTGGTGGCCACCACGCCCAGGTCCTACCCAGCCTGAGCCCCAACAGTGTTCCCTTCACTGTCCCCCAAAACATATGCCCTGGGCTTCCAGAATGGGAAAGCCTCTTCCCCTGCACACAGAAAACCCTCCCGAGGGAGGACTATATGCCCATCCCAGTGCTCTGGAACCTTTCCCCAACTTTGCACCCCAGTGGTGAGCGGAGCCTCCCCAGGCCTGAACTGCCATCTCCGTGGCATTATGAGCTCAGCCTCACTCTGACACACCTGCCATCCTGTTATCTCCCTGACACACCAGCCAGGGCCACCGAGGTGAGGCTGTGAATGAAGGAGGGCGTTAACCCTCCCCCTCTTTGCCCTCGGTGCTCTGATTTCCCTCCCCACACCCCTGGTTTTTCCCTGAGTTCTGTCCCACCTGCATCCTGCCCTAGGCCCCCATCACAGTGAGCAAACCTTGCCCCTTATTCAAAACCCACCCTGTCTTAGGGCTGCGTGGACACTTGTGGGCCATGAGGAGAAGCCCCTCCCAGATAAGTGACTGGCATTTCAGCAGTAGCCTCTGGTAAGCAAAGCCTTCAGTCAAAAGAGTATCTGGTGGTAGGAATTTCAAGGTGTGGAGTCAGGTGTTTGAGGGTAAGGATTGTTTGGAAGTGCTTACTTAAGTTACATCAATGGTAACCAACGTATTCCTCTTTGCACAAAGCACTTGGATCCCAGCATCTGGTCTCTTGAGTGGCCTGGCCCCGTGGCTGGCACCGATCCCCCCTCCCTCACTTTAGGCATAGCTGGGGGCTGGTATGCCTCCCCCAAGTTGATGACCTCCCCGCAGACCTTCCCCACTCTCCCACCCTTGTGAGAGCTGACCGCCAGTCACCATGAGCTCACTTCTCCTTTGTCTCTCCCTCTGCTCATGGTCTTGCTGGCGGTCTTCTCATCGAAGAGGACCAGATCCTGTATTTATACCCCTGACCCAGACCCTTGATTGCTCATTGGTGTCATTAAAGGGACCACGGCCATCTGTCATGTTGATATGTTTAAAAACATCTCCAGGCCAGATGAGTAGCTAATGTTACCTTTTATCAGCTGTTTCCCAGAGTTGCAAAATAACAGGAATTTTTAATTGAAAGCTGGACTTCAGGTGTGAGTCAGGAAAGGTTAGGGTAAGGGAGTAGCGAAGGCACAGCGGAAAGGTCTCACAGAGATTGGTCAAGAGGAAAGAGTAGAGAGGGCTATTTAACAACAGCAACGAGAAAAGCTCCTTAATAATCCCAAAGAGGAAATGTACCTTTTGCCAAAGAACGCTTACACTTGAGGACATGGAAGAATTTGCTTGTTTTTCTCCCTGGGCCAGAGATCCTTGCCCTTATCTGCAAAGCTCAGCGAGCTCATCCCTCCCCGCCCACCCCTCCTCCCCACACTGTCCTCATCTGCTTCAGCAACGTGGTGGTGCCTGGATGGGGAAAGAGCCTTTCCCTGGATAATTGGAGTTTGTTGTGAGAGCCAAATATATCCTCCCAAATCACATGATTTGGGGATACATGGGTCTTTTATCCAGCCCAGCTCCCTGAATTAGTTTTGCTTTTTTTTTAATGTATTTATCATTCCATATCAAGCCCTCTATATCAAATGTTTGTTATGATTTTGTATAGTTTTTATAACTTTTATTCATTTTACTAGATTCATTCTAACAGTGTCAAATGGTTAATTCTTAAACTGTTGGAACCCACTGAAGGTGCTTATTAACTATTCCCCCAGATTTATACAAGTATTGGATGATTCCTTAAGTTTACAGTTGTACAAATATCAGTATAGAAAATTAAACAATTTTTTTTGTTAAAAAAATCTTTATCTTGTTTGAAAAGACTTACTGTTGGGTGATTTGTGATGAGATGATAGCCATTTAATAATCTGAATATAGAATTACCGTATCCAGCAACTCCACTTCTAAGTCTACAGCTGAGGGAATTGAAGTCGGGCTCAAACAGCTACTTGTCCATCAGTGCTCACAGCGGCATTTTCTCATAACCGAAGGTAGAAACAGCCCAGGTGCCACTGATAGACGAAAGGATAAGTAAGTGTCGTACTCCTGTGATGGGACATTCAGCCATGAAAAGGAAGGAAGTACCAGCACGTTGCAGCATGGATGAAATCCAAAGTCGCTGTGCTGAGTGAGATACGCCAGACACCAGGAGCTACTATTACCCGATTCCATGTATGTGAGGTCCCTCCATTAGGCAAGTTCACGGAAACCAAAGGTAGACTCGATGTCACCGGGGCTGAGGGCAGGAGAAAGGAGAGAAATCACTTAATGGTTCCAGAGGTTTTATTTAGGGTAATTGGAAGAGTTTGGGATGTAAATGGTAGTGATGGTTGCACAGCATTGTGATACTCAATGCTATTGAAATGCACACTCAAAAATGGTTAAAATGGAAAATTTTATCACATGTCACATATATATATTCTACCACAACTCAAAAAATTAAGAATATAATATATATTCTTAATATATACATACAAATAATATAATATATATTCTTAATATACCAAGAACTGTTAAATGTGCACTTTATTTTTTTTTTAAAGATTCTATTTATTTATTTGACAGACAGAGATCACAAGTAGGCAAAGAGGCAGGCAGAGAGAGAGGTGGAGGCAGGGTTCCTGCTGAGCAGAGAGCCTGATGCGGGGCTCGATCCCAGGACCCTGGGATCATGACCCAAGCTGAAGGCAGAGGCCTAACCCACTGAGCAACCCAGGCGCCCCTAAATGTGCACTTTAAATAACTCAATTGTATGGCATGTGAGGTATACCTCAGTATAGTTCTTTTTTTTTTTAATCACTATAATTAAAGAAAGAAAAAAAGCTTGTGACCGAAATTGGCCAAGTGCTGATCACGTGGTAGTTGCCTACATTCAAAAGATTCCAAGATTCTGGTCTGGATACTTCTGTGAAAAGACTTTGCAGATAGAATTAGTTATATTTATTAGTTACCTATAGTTTTTAGCGACCTAAAAACGGAGATTTTTATCCTGCACAATGCAGGTGGGCCCTGACAGCCAGAAGAGGAAGGCAGAAGAATCAATTAAGGCAAAAACACAAAGCAGGTAAGATGAGGCTGAAAGGTAGGAAGGACGCCACCGGCCATCGGGTGTCTTCAGAGTGGAGCAAGGCAGTTACGAGCCAGGAGCAAGGTTACCTCTACCGGCTAGAACAAGTCCTGGCCAACAGTCAGCAAACAGACTTCAGTCCTACAACCACACGGAACCAGGTCCTGCTACCACCTGAATGGGCCTGGGAGTGGGTTCTTCCCCAGAGCCTCCAGGAAGGGGCGAGGCCCTGCAGATCTGGTGATCTCTACTTTTGAGTATGTTTGTCTGTAGTTTTGTTTCAAAAAAAAAAAAAAGGTAAAAAGCTACCTCATAATCATCTCACATATACTTGCATCCAGTTAGGATATGTGTTACAGCATAACTGGTAGGTGGGGCTTGCACAGGTGCACACAAAATATACCCAAAAAGCCTTGTTTGTTCCACAGCTCATTTTGGTTTGCAGACTCGGAGTCCTGCGTTGGCAGAAAACTCACTCTAGGGGGATTCGAGTTCCATGAGGTCATTTCTTAGTCACTGTGGGCTCAAACTCAGTCATATCCAGGAGTCCTGTTGAACCCCCTCCTTCCTCAGTGTTCTCCCCAGACCCCTATCTAGACTGTCTACAGCTTGCGGACCTGCCGCTTAGGATGCCCCCAGGCCAACACCCCCCACCCCTAGTCTCAGGCTGGACTTCAAGCCGCAGTGGCGGTGGCCGTGTTTGGCGGCTCATTTTACAGCGTCTCTCTCTGTGCGTCTTGGGGTGTTTGGTCCTGTGGTCCTCATGGGTCACTGCAGCCTCCTTACCCCCGCCCCTTGGCTGACGGGGGCTACGGTGTTTCCCTCGCCACAAGTGCAGAGGGGTAAGGTGCCGCTGTTCCTCCGTGCCCCAAGGGGGACATGGCAGTCAGTGGGCTGCCCCCTTCTTCCTTTCACCCACCCTCTCCCTCGGCTCTGAGCCCCCCTGGGGGCTCCTCCGTGCAGGGGTGTGGCCTTGCACTTCTCTTCCTGCTTATCCCTTGTTCACCAGCACCCCAAGGACATCCCTCCTGGGAACGTGTGGAGCCTCCATAGCCGGTCTCTCAGGGCGGGATAGAGAGAGAAAGGACATCCCAGAGGATGATGCCTCAGATGATCAGTTTACCTAACACGTACACGTACATAATTCAAGAATCCGAAAAAGAAAGAAAAGCATCACAGGGATGAAAAGTACTGTCAATAATGTGATAATCGCGTTGACACACGGTGACAGCCGGCAGCTACGCGTATCGTGGTGAGCATTTTGTGATGTATATGGTCGTCGAATCACTACGTTGTCCACCTGAAAATAAATAAATAATAAAGGCATAACTGATCTAAAAAGGCTTCTCAGAGGGAACAGATGCTGGGTCTTGAAAGGCAGGCCATGTAAATGCCATCGTTTCGGCCAGTCGTCCTAAAGCGAAGTGAATCTCACCTGCGACCTCGGCCAT
The DNA here is from genome assembly GCF_902655055.1 of Lutra lutra. Taxonomy (NCBI): domain Eukaryota; kingdom Metazoa; phylum Chordata; class Mammalia; order Carnivora; family Mustelidae; genus Lutra; species Lutra lutra. The sequence continues at coordinate 7,143,352 of NC_062291.1, read as the reverse complement.
TTCACGTCAGTACTCACGACAACTGGGGTTTCTTAACTGAGGAATTGAAGTTTTGGGGGGTCTGCCTAGTAATCCCAGCACAGCTTCTCCTGTTTCATTCATCCACTCATGGATTTAAAGAACCATCACCACAGGTACTTGAGTGACTCAGTGGGGTAAGTGTCTGACTTTTGGTTTCGGCTCAGGTCCTGATCTCAGGGTCGGGGGGGGGGATCGAGTTCCCCCAAAACCCCCACATTGGGGCTCCTTGCTTAGCATGGAGCCTGCATGAGATTCTCTCCCTCTCCCTCCGCCCCTCCCCGCTCCCTCACACTCTCTCTAAAATAAATAAATCTTAAAAAAAAAAAAAAAGCAAAAACCACCATGCATTGGTTCTCCTGACTCAAAAAACATAAACGGTAAATTTAGAATGTTTAACACTGAAAGAGGTACGAAGCGGAGTCTCTGTTCCCGCCCCCTAGGGACGAGAGGGTGTGTGCACCGTCTGGACACATCAGTGCTGCGGATCAATGGGTAACGGGCGGCAGGTGCTCCTGAAGGGCGGAAGAGCAGAAGGGCTGCTCCAGACTCTGCAGTCAGTGCTCATTTCAGACCTGACAAGCAGGCAGGGTCCGCTCCCTCACGTTAGCTTGGCAGATGCAGGGAAGGGGCTGGAGCGAGCCCCTTGACCTTCCCTACCCTGGCGTCTCCCGCCTGGGGAAGGGATGGCATGAGACGCCGGTGCCCAGTTGTCCACCCGCCACTGATCACGGGGGTCTGTGCTCCCAGCGGCTACACGGGGGCCTCCATGTCCCCCATGCTGATGTCCACACGCGCCTGCGGGCCCAGCTGCCATCCTCCTCCTCGAGGGCTTACACGGGGAGGGGTAGTGTGGGGCAGACCTTCTCCCCTGAGACCTCCACTTCCTGTCACATCAGAGCCTCCTGAAGCGGGCGGGGGAGGCCAGAACAGTAAACGCACAGGCCACTTCCCACGGGGAAGGTGGCCCTGCACATGCCCCCACCAAGTCCAAACCGCCAGACGGGCCGCCCTGACCTTCCCCACCGTGTGCCTCCCTCCACAGTCCCTTCCTTGCCCTCCTGTCTGGGGGATGCTTCCAGGGTGGCTCCTGAAAGACTTCCAAGGACAGAAGCACATCACATCACAGTAACATTTGATGGGGAATGGGAATGACAAGGACACACCGACTCACTAGGATTTCTCGGGAAGGGCTGAAATCACTCGCGTTCGGGTCCCGCCAGACACACCTGCGCGGCGCCGTAAGGGTTTGATTTCCTAAATGCCAGCATGGACCACACGCTGGAGCTTCCGTCCCTGCGGAACTAAGCAAACCTGTGACAAAGATGTTGCAAAGATAATGGATATGTTGGGGGGAAACGTGGTCTTGAAAAATTCCTTCAGTGGGAGCCGGAGCGAGTGGCTCCGGGACGACCGGCCTGCAAGGAGGAGGCTCCAGGACCCCTGCAGCGCCGTCCCTGCCCCTCCGCAGCGACGCTGTCCGCACTGGCACTGGCCGCGGCTCCTCCGGGGTCAGGAGGTCCCGCCGCAGGCCAAGCACCTTACGGTGCGGAAGGACCGCAGGGGCCTTTGTGAAACAACAACAGCCAGAGTTAAGGGATGGAAGGGCCACAGGAGCTTCAAGAACAGGCTCTCCGGCTGGCTTCACGGTGGCTTGAAGCGAGCTGGGACTCCATGGGCCCCGGTGACAGCCTGACAGACGTCCAAGGTTTCCCTCCGGGCCGGTCTTATCACAGGCGATGCCACAGGAGACCACTAGAGGGCAGGGAAAGCCTCCCGATGCCTGCTTGTGGGGGGTGGGGGGGTGGCGATATGGGGGGTGGGGTGGGGATATGGGGTGGGGTGTTGAGGCTCCCAGGCCTGAAGGCCCAGATAACTTCCCTAAAAGACTTTGCTTAGGCTTTCCCATCGTCCTGCTCTAGAACTTTCCTAATACTGGTTAGTTGCCTCACCTGCTACCAAAGGAAGTCGAAATGTCACAATTTCTCAGTGTCTTCAAGCCTCTCAATGGCAGATTCCCCCCACAGAGCCCAGCGCCCTTCCTCCCAGCATCCTGTCTTCCTCAGTCAACGTTTGCAGAAGTCCGTGGCGCCCCTGCCACAGCAGCACGGTCCACGTTGGGAGGACCACACGGAAGCCTTCCTAAGTGTGCTCATGTGTACACGGACGTGTATACTCACCCCTCCGGAGCCCAGGTTCCCAGTGCATCTAAGTGGAGGCTGCCATGGAATTCCAGAAAATGCGGGTGCTATGCCAGGGAGACCCAGCGAGGGTGTATCTAGTTGCTTAGGAGATATTAATGCCTGGTGGTGCAAAACGATCGGCTCAAATATTAAGTACGGACCCTCCAGGAAGAAGGTTTCATCTGATGAATGTAAAAGCGAAAGGGGGTGCCTTCCTCACAATAATCTTGTGAAGTAGAATTTATTGTGCCCATTGCACGAGTCAGGAAGTTGAGGCCCAAAGTGACGTAACTCCCCAAAGGCCAGTCAGTCTGTAACTACCAGAGTAGAAGGTGCCTCTGGATCTGGTTTGCTCTACAGGCCACACTCAACACATCCTTCCCACCTCCCTTCTTATAGAACATTTTAAGTAGAAATTAGAGGTTTATTTTTACTGCATTTTTAAATTTTTAAAAAAATTTTATGGAATTTTACTTGTATTTCTGTATTTCTTTAACACATTTACATTACAAGGTTAAGTTCAAGAAAAAGAAATCACCAGAAAGCTCACTATTTAGCAATCAGTCCATTAATACATTGATATCTTATCCCAGAAATGTAAACACACACATACACACACAATCATCTTATGTGTATATTGTAAAATGTATATAACAAAAAATGGGATCCTGCTTAATATACTTTTAGGTATTTTGTTTTCCATTTAAATAAATGTGCATACGAACATCACTTTTAATGCCCATAATGGTATTATATTCTATGAATGGACAATCAACTCTCACAAACTCTCTTATAGACAAACATTTAGAATGCTTCTTTTCTCTCTCTCTCTCTTTGCTATGGCAAATAACACTTAATAAACAACATTGTACTTCTATCAAAATGTCCTTATTCACTTCTCTAGAATAAGACTCAATATTATTCAAAATGGTAAAGCTTTTGATATATACTGTCTAGAAGTTTGTACCAACTTATACTCCCACCAGCAGGAGTGTCTGAGAGCACCTACTCCCTGCGTTTTTATTCTTGAAGAGTTCTTTTTTCTTTTCATCTCTGCCAGTCAGACACATGAACACTGAGGGCTGGTTGTTTAGTAAAGCTTACATTCTCTTAGTTGAGTTCAACTTTTTAAATGTATATTTATCATTGTAAATTCTTCTATCAATTGCCTGTACAAGTTTTTTGGGTTTGTTTTGTTTTGTTTTTTTAATTGGAACAATCTTATTGACTTATAAGCACCCTATCTATTTTTAAGTTAATTAGCCTTTGTCTCATATATTGTGAATAATACATCCCAGGGATTTTTGGGTTCGGGATTTCTCTACCTTACAGGAGGCTTTAATCTATACGTAGTGGGAGAGGGAGAAGCAGGCTCCCTGCTGAGCAGAGAGTCCAACATGGGGCTCTATCCCAGGACCCTGAAACCATGACCTGAGCCAAAGACAGAGGCATAGCCGACTGGGCCACCCATGCGCCCCGCATCCCACATATTCTTACAGTTTTGTCTTGATGTGATGTTGACATTCCTCCCACTGAGAAGAATGCTTCCGTTCCTTCCTTTGAATCTAAGGGGGCCTGTGACTAGAGAGGGGCTACCTTGTCGTGCCTGGGCTAGACTATTCGAGATAGAAGAGTTTCCTGGTCGCACTGGATTCTCTCTCTAGCATCCCGGCCTCCACAATGTGAGGAGGCTCAGTCCTCATGGGGAGGCCACGTGGACGTGTCTGGCCTGGAGGCCCCGCTGAGGCCCCAGCCTAGAGCAGGCATTGACCACCGGACATTCAGGTGAGGAGACCTCCCAGGTGACTCCAGCCCATGCTGCTAACAGCAACCCCGTGGCCGCAGTCCGGTGACCCTAGTCAGCCCTGTGTTGCCCGGGCCAGCCCTGTTTTAAATCAGAACCTCGGAGGCCGGGAGCAGGCTTAGTGTTCTTTTGAGCTCTGCACGAGTGACTTTGGTATGCAGCAAGGTGAGAATCACTGAAAAAGTTTCTGGGGGAAAAAAGAACCTTATGAGATGTTGATAGGGAGCTGGTTGCATCCATAGATAAATCGGGGAAGAATCATTATCTTTTTTTTTCCTTTAAAGATTTATTTGCGAGAGAGAGTTGCGGGGGAGGGGAAAGGGGAGAGACTCTCAGCAGACTCCCCACTGAGCGCGGAGCCCGTGTGGGGCTGGATTGCACGACCTGACCCGAGATCACAACCTGAGCCGAAACCAAGGGTCAGATGCTCAATGCACTGAGCCACCCAGGCACGGTGAGAATCAATGTCTTGATAACACTGAGGTTTCCAATTCATTCCATTTATTTATCTCTCCATTTATTTAAGAAGAACTATAATTCCTGAGCAATTAGGACACTCTGGTCCTTAGCCTAAATCATGTATATAATCATATTTTTACTGATGTGTCATCCGGGCCCAGAGAGGTTAAGACACCTCCAAAGACCACACAGCGAGCATGCCAGAATTCCAAGCTTGATCTGTCTAATGCTCTTTCTCCTTCAATCTGCTGCCTCTTCTCACTAGTAAGGAGGCAGACAGCCCCCAGCCAGTTCTGGTTTAGGGCATTTTATTGGTATAATCAATTGCCTTTAAAGAGAGATGAGGGATTGATAAAAACGAAAGAGAAATCAGGTTATCTAGAGTAACATGGAAATATGTCCAAAATGCCAAGCTAAGTGAATAAGGAAGGCATAGAACACTGTGTATCCTACTACCCATTCTGGAACAACCAAGCACATGTGTTTGCACATGGGGAGGGCCTGGAGGGGACACGAGAAATTCTTCACAGTGGCTCTAGGTTGGGGAATGGTTGGGTGCTGGTGGGGTTAGCGGGGTTAGTGAGAAGGATTTTAACTTTCCATTGTAGACTATCCTCTGCTGTCTTCAGAGTGCTTTATTATAAGCATGAGTTACCTTTACAATTAAAAGAATTTCTAGTTGTGAGAGATGGGGAAGAGGGTCCCCATGTTGCCAATTGCAGAATCTTGAAAATGAGAAGCTCCTCGGTTCCCCTTCCCCACTGTGGTGACTGTGGAGTAACTCCATCCTTCTGAAGGTCACGGGTACGGGCTGCGCCTGGCAAGGGTGGGGGCGGGGGAGGCAGGTGTGTACACCTGTGGGAGCAGACCTGTCCCTGTCGTGCCCTGTGCTCCCCCGAGAAGGTAGGCTGGGCGTGTCGCTGTAGCCGCTGCCTGCAGGATGCGGCCGCGGGCTGTCCCTGGGGTGTGCACAGACCGCTGACCCCATCTCCAGGGCCGCTCAGCCGTGGCTCGCAAGGGCTTGCAGCAGTTCCTGTCCACGGACAAGGGCACCATGTGGAAGTGACAAAGAGGAAGCTGTGGCTCTGGGGAGGGCCGCCTGCTCCTGCCCTTTGGGGGATGAAGTACTCCTGCAAAAGGCTCAGCAGGATGGGCCATGCCCCCTAGTGCAGCCTCGGGGGTCCCCGGAGACCCAGGAGTGGATTAAGTCTTCACTCTGGCTCTCTCTCTCCCTTATGTCATTGCCCGCAGCCAACTGCACCCAACAACTCGCCCTCCCCAGGGCACTTTTCACACAGCACTGAAATGGCCTATTTCTGTGTCCACATTCCACACTGGCCCGTGAGTGTTTTGAAGGCAAGAACACTGTCTTACTCCTCTTTGCTTTCCCGATGCCTGGAATCCTGCAGGCAAACAACACAGACATAACAGGCACACCCTAAGTTTTGGAGGGAGGGACGGAGGCACGGATGGGGCTAATGCAGGGGAAGCTGACATATTCCCACCAAAATGAATGTGCCTCCAGCCCAAACTCTCTCTTGTCGCCTAGATGTGGCCCCACACACACCAGCCCGCTGCCCCATGAGTGTGGGCCGGAGAGGTGCATCTTGCTCTGCACACACAACACACCCCAGAGACACTGGGTATCTGTCCTCACTGGTGCTCCCGGGTGTCCAAGAAGAGAACAGCCTTATGAAAGCTGGTTTGCAGAGCCCCAGGTGGCGCAGGTCAGCCATGAGCACTGTTGGCCACTACTTACGGGGGGGTCACTAAGTGGGAAACAGATGCAGGACAGGTGCAGGCTGTGCATGCTCAGGGCCGGGGAGTCTACCGTGGTGCTGGCCGGCTCCCGACTCACACCTGTGTCACCGCAGAGCTGAGCTACATAGACTGAGCACAACGCGAGTCCTGAAACACAATCTGGGTGAGCCTCGGGAGTTGAGAACCCGGCTTAGGGAACTGAGCCCGGTGAGGGAACAGCGCAGCCACCGCCTGTTCACCTAGGGGGTGATTTGACTGATGATGTTGGTTCTTAACACTCGTGGGAGCCTCCCCAGTATAATCTGAAACTACCCCACACACGGAGGTCAGGGGGAGGCCGAAGGAAGAGGCAGCCTACTCCAGGTCGGTGGGTGAGAGGTGGTTTTTGTTTTTGTTTTGTTTTTTAAGATTTTATCTATTTATTTGAAAGAGAGAGAGCACAAGCAGGGAGCGAGAGGAGCAGACTCCCTGCTGAGCAAGGAGCCCGATGCAGGACTTGTTCCCAGGATCTTGAGATCATTCCCTGAGCCAAAGGCAGATGCTTCACCGACTGAGCCAGCCAGGGGCCCCTGGTGTCAGGTTTAATACACAAAGGGAACTTGGATAGAAGACTCATCTTGGGCAGAGGCAAAGGGAATGGATCCTACAGCTGCTCACCAGATCTTAACAGTTTCTACAGAGAGAGGCCTTAACTGGGGCCAGTTAAGTAGACTGGGCAGGTGTTCTCAACACCACGTCATTATCTCGAGGCTGCGTCCTTGGAGCCGCCTCTAGGAATAGGAGAGGCAAGCAAGACCCCCATTCTGAGGACAGGGGAGGGGCCGAGAAGCTTCTGATTGCCTGGGCCTGGCTTGGGTCAACTGGTGGTCACATTTTTTTTTTAAAGATTTTATTTATTTATTTGTTTGACAGACAGAGATCACAAGTAGGCAGAGAAGCAGGCAGAGAGAAGAGGAGGAAGCAGGCCCCCCGCTGAGCAGAGAGCCCAACTCGGGGCCCGATCCCAGGACCCTGGGATCACGTCCCGAGCCGAAGGCAAAGGCCTAGCCCACTGAGCCACCCAGGCGCCCCTGGTCACATCTTTTTGAAGACTTTGCCCAGAAGCCGGGCACCGGGGCCCTAAGCATAAGCAGACGACGCTTTCTGCCCAGAGGTAAGCGGACATGTTATTTTAGGACAAATGATTCTATTTAATGAATATGAATATTTTATGCTTCTCTTGTCAAAAAGAATTGAGACAGCTGCCCACATCTTCAGGGAAGTGGGTTTTGATATGTTAGGGAGTTCTGTGTTCTGGAAGGCTTCAGGCTTCTCTCAAAGGCTTTGTGGCAATTTGCATGTGAGATTCCTGTGACCCTGACTTGAGTCACAGGGTCACAGGGGACAGTGGGGAGTAAAGCAGCCTTGAGCCAAGCAAACTGTGTCAGGCAGAACGGGGGGTGCCCAAGGAGCTGGGGAGGAAACAAATGGCTGCTGTGGGCGTCCCTCCTCAGTGGGTCCTACGGTCCTAGCAGAGGGTCACATCACTGACCTGTCCTCTTCAGGGGCCAGAAACTGGCCACTGTGTGGAGAAGCCGTATCTGTTCATTTCACTGCGATGTTATGATCATCCCAGCCCTGAGCTTAGTGACTCCTTTAATATTTTTATTTCCTTCGCTCTTCCTGCCTTTGATGTACCCTGGTGATACAACTGAGGAATCATTCCTTTATTTTGAAAAGCTAGAATTTGCTGGTCACCCATTTCATTTTTTTTAAATAGTATTTGCTTGTGCATCTGGAGTTGAAGCAAAGATAAAAGCTCCTCTCCCCAGGGCAGTGTATCATCTGCTCATTATTAACAAGTACTTTGAACACGGAGGAGAATCGGGATTTTAGCGTGGGGTTAGTTGGCGATTAGAGCTCCTCTGCTGTATTCTTTTTGTATTATTCATTCACTACTCAAAGATCCACTTCGTGCTTATATGTTGCTTACAAAACCTCATGGCTATTTGTAAAAATTCCTTTTTTTTCGAGCTATAATTGACAGATAACATGATATTAGTTCCAGGTGTCCCCCATCAGGATTTGACGTCTGCACACATGGAGAAGCGATCACCACAGTAACTCTAGATAACAGCCATCACCATACAGAGTTGCATGTTCTCTTCCTTGTGATAAAAACTTGCAACATCTCTTATCAATTTTCAAACGTGCAAATTGGTATCATTGACGATATAGTCAGCATAGTACCCATGACGAGCCCAGGATTTATTTTTTTCATTTAATAAGTGGAAGGTTGCATCTTTTGGCCCCCTTCATAGTTATTTAAATTCCCAACAACATGTATTGTTTGCTCTACAAAACTATTGTTAGGAGGCATCCACACTCCCGGCGGGGCTGGGCTGGAGGAACCCAGCACGTGTAGGTGCTTACTCTCCGTGCCAGGTGTCGGTGCCGGAGAGTCTCGGCTGACATCCAGCGCACCCCTAAGCCAGAAGCACGACAGGACTGGGGAGGCTGTTCTCGAAGCTGGATCACACGGGTCGTGAGGCCTCTGCCGGGACTGAGTCCGTCCATCCCTGGGACAATTCCACCTCTCTGCGATTGCACTCCAGGGAGCCAGTCTGTCCCGCAGCCCTGTGTCCTTCTTTATAACGACGGGAATGCCCGCAGGAGGGCAGCCGGCGGAGGGCGGGACCTGTGTGCGCCCCCAGTGAATGTTAACTTGTTAACCTCACACACAGGCTTATCTCAGCAAAACAGCTGATGTATCGCTGTCTTGGGCCACCAGCCTTCACTGGGGTTTTGTCCACAATCCTCCTCTCTCTCAGCGACCATGACCTGCATCTAGAGGGCAGCAGCGACACACGGGTTCCAGCCTGAGCAGGTCCAAGAACACTGCCATGGGCAGCATCTCCAGGGAAGGTGAGCCCAGCCCAGGCTGCGGATCCCTGGCCCGGGTCACAGAATTGCCGGAATTTCTGGATGACCCGCTGAATCCGAGGGGAAAAGCGCTGGCGGAGAGGAGGAGCTGGGGTAGGAGGACTGGGAGGACTGGGAGGACTGGGTCTTCATCGGGTCACAGAAGGCCTGGAGTCTCCGCCCAGCCCTGTTGCAACTCGATCTTGGGCAAGGCCAGCTGGCCGTGAGTTCCCTGTTGCAAAGTGACGCTTCCCTGAAGGGCCAGGCAGGCAGGAATTCTCTGCGGGCGGAAAGTGGAACCGAAGCTCTGTCCCTGCAGGTGAAAGTCCAGCCCACGAGCCACCCCCTCTCAGCGTGCCTCTGCATTCACCAAATCAGCCCTGGCCGCGGGGCCACGCCACGGCGGCTGTGACCCAGACTCCCAGGGAAGTGCACTGGCCTGGGGCCCTCTTCGCCCCTGTGAGTGACCTTTTTGCCCTCCACACAAATCCTAATTTTTGTAAGCAGACCTCACCCGTCGTTTGAAAAACATCATTCTCAGGTCTCAGGCCTAATTTTCAATTTCTGGTATTTTTCCTCTAGGCTCAGTGTAGCTTCTTTTTCCAGACCTCAACTGTGAAAGACCCATTCTCACACCCAACGCCCTCAGGCTTTGGCCCAGGCCCCTCACCACCCTCCTTGTCAAGCCTCCTTGTCCTCCAGCAGCCCCGGAGCGTGTGCGTGCGTGCGTGCGTGCGTGCGTGTGTGTGTCTGTATGTGTGTGTGTGAGACTTTCTCCCATGAGGCAGAAGCCAGTAGATGGAACGACATCTAGTCAGTCAGTCAACAAACATTGATTAAGAACTTCCGTGTGCGTGGCCCAGGGCCAGAGCAGTGAGAAAACAAAATCCCTGTCTTTTCGGTGGGGGATGGCCCGGCAGTCACTGCTGAGAAGAGCGGGGTTTTGAGGCCCCGTAGGGCCACGCCACTAACACCAGAAAAAGGCGAAGTGGGTCTCGAGCTGACCCAGCCGCGCACACCCATCCCGGGCGGGGCTCGCCTTCTGCTCAGTGCCCGCAGGCCTCGGGTTTCATCTAGGGAAACCTTAGGAAAGCATTGTTTCTCCCACCAGGGTCTGAATGCTGTGAGGATCTCTGAGAGTCTCCACATCAGCCTGCAGGCTGCTCTCTTTTAAGGAGAGGTTGGGAGGAGAGAAGATGCGTTTCTTTCCAGGCCTCGACAGTCTGGAACTGACTCCAGACATGTGGCACCTGGGCAGCGGCGGGGATGCCCCAGGGGGGAAATCAGAGGAAGGTGGATCTGGGGCCAGGGGTGAGAGGAGCTGGACTCGAGCCAGGCCAGGTAAGGTGGGAAGAGCAGGGACCCGAGGGTCACAGGACCACCAGAAAATGACGTTCCTTGAGTGCCGAAAGGAGGTCAGGCACTCGTCACAATGGTAGCCCATGGGGGGTGCGGGGATTGCACGGTGAGGAGGCCCCATATCAGTCCTCCTCCTGTTCCTCTCCAGCTGTGTGTCCCCTCATGAGTTACTTAGCCTCTCTGGGCCTCATTTCACTCATCTGGGAAACACTTCTAATGATGCCTCTTTTAGGGGATGGTAGAGATAATGTCTGGAAGGGAATGGGCACAGGAGATCTGTGCCATAAATAACCCGTAATAAATAACCATAAATAACCATAAATAACGCCAATCTTAGTTACCATACATGCGTACAACGAGTCTGGGAGGTTTATTCCCTCGCAGAAATCTTAGAGATCATCCAGTCCAGTGGTTCTCAAACTTGGATCAGAACTACCCAAAGACACATTAACGCGTACATTTCTGGGCTCTACCCTGCATAGGTTCTGATTCAGTATGTCTGGGTAGAGGCTGAGAATGTGCGTTTCTAATAAGTCCCAGGTGATCCTGATGCTCTTGGTTCGGAGACCACACTCTGAGAAACACTGCGGTAGCCGACGTTACTGATTTTAGAGGCAAGAGTCCTGAGGCTCAGAGCGTTTGCTCCTCGCCCATGGTCAACAGAATCTAGGCTTCCCAGCTCCTGTCCAGGCCAAGGTTGGAGACAGGAGAGCAAAGTGCCAGGCACCCACGGAGGGCCAGATGCAAGAAGTCAGAGTCCGGGCAAAGGGCTCCAGGATGCATCCAAGGTTCTAGCAAGAGGACTGAGCTTGACAGGGAGCAAAGGAAGGGAACAGGCCTCAGTGCAGGCCTGAGCCACAATAGCCTAAGTCTCTGGGCTCAAGGAAGTGTGTGTAAGGATAAGGTGTGGGTGTGCAAGTAGATCAATAATTACACAGATGGTGTGGGTGGGGATGGGAGATGAGTGTGTCTGTGTCCATGAGTGTGTAAATGTGAGCGAGTGTGTTTGAATATGTAAGTCTGTGTGTCTGTGAGAGAGAATGTATTCATCTTTGGGAATGAGTATGTGAGTATTCGAGTGTGAGTCTGGGTAATAAGTGTGAGTGAGCAAGAGCATGAGTGAGTGTGTTTGAGATGAGTGTGAGCATTTCTGGGTGGGTGAGTATAGAAGGTGTGTGATTTGTGTGTGTATAAGTGTGTGAGGATATGTGTGTGAGTGTGTTTGAATACATGAGTCTGGATGGTGTTTAAGTATGTGAGTTTGTGTGTGTGTGAATGGGGGTGTTTCTATGTGAGTTTCTATAGGAGTGAGAGGACGTGTGAATGTGGGTGTACTAGTCCGCTTGAGCTGCCACAAATTACCACAGACCGAGCAGCTTAAACTATATAAGTTAATTTTCTCACAGATCTGGAGGCAAGAGGTCTGAGATCAAGGTGCTGACCATGTAGGGAAGGAAATATTTTCCTTCTACCCCTCTATGTTCTTCGCTGATACACTAAATTGACATGAGATAGATTAACAGGGAGAAATCAAATTTAACTTTGTATGTGCAGGAGCCCCATAAAAATATGAGACCTTGAGGGAGTCAGACAACTGAGGCTTATTATACCATCCTAAGCTGGAGCAGATAGAGGCTTGGGGCTTTGGCGGAGGAGGGGGTGGTCTACGGCACAGACCACGAGAAGAACAGATGCTTGTCGTGCCTTGCAGGTTTGTCTTTCAGGTAAGACCATTATCTCTGGCCATTGCTGTTATTTGAGGCCAGGACCCCATTTAAATTCTTCTAGGCAATTAAGAGAGAGAGAAATTTTTTTTTCTGAATGTTCTGGGTCTTGACTGCCTTCAGCTCAAAATAATCAAAAAGCAGCACATTCTGAGGTCACATACTCTCCCCCTCAGCAGGTTTGGCTTCTTCTAAGGTCTCTGTCCGTGGCTTTAAGGTGGCCGCCTTCCCCTGTGTCTTCACATGGTCATCCCTCTGTGTGTCTGGGCCCTAATCTCATTTTATTATAATGACACCAATTAGAGTGGAGTAACTCCTCTAATGACCTCATTTAACCTTAAATGCCTCTTTTAAAGGTCCTGTGTCCAAATGCTGTCACTTTACTGAGAGTCAAGACTTCAACACAGGAATATCAGGGGGAGAGAGTTGGGCCTGTGACAGTGTGTGTGTGTGTGTGTGTGTGTGTGTGTGTGTGTGTGTGTCTGTCTGTGCCTGTGCTTACAGAAAGTTCCAGAGGACACCCTCATCAGCGGCCTGTCCTTCAGGAGCCCTGGCATGTAAGAAATCTGCCTCATCCTGGGCTTGTGAGTTTATGAGGGAGGCTGAAGAATTCTGACCTGCCACAGGTTCACGTGATTCTTGTCAGGATTGGAGACAAACTCCTCCTAAGTTCCCGTAGTGTGTCACCTGTGTGACGCTTTCCCCCAAGCGCTGCCCCGTGACAGCCTCGCCTTCACAAGCCCGCCCTCCCTCATGTTCCCTGCACAGAAGAACAGTTTGAGAAGCGTGACTGCCCTCCAAGGACACGCTGGTTCTGCCCACACCAGCCCCCGTGGCCTTGCCTCCGTCAGGAAGCACTCCTCACACGCTCTGGTCCTTTGCTTGTCTCCGAGGCCAGATCCCATGATTTTTAAAGCTAGAAAAGATGTTTTTGAGACTCCTTCTAGTTAGGAAAGCTTGTTCTTTCATAGAGAAAGAACTGTTTGTGGGCCTGAGGGGGATGTGGCAATAATTAATTTCAGGCCTTCTGAAAGGCGTGTTTTCCATTTGGAACGGATTATTACCCAATAGACCATCCTTTATAGGAACCGAACAAAGACTCGCTGACACAATCCCAACTGTTGGCTGTTCCCAGGACAGCTGGACGATTATTCTGCTTCTGGGTGCGGCACACACAAAAGCAGGGACCTGAGTACGCAGGGACTCTTTGAACCGGACAAGTGCTGAGCAACGAGCCACCAGTAAAAGGTCTTGAGGGGTCTCTGGGGCTGCAGTCCTGTCACGAGGGTGGACGGCGGGCTGCAGGCCGGTAAGCATGGGGACTGGCTTACTAGTCCGACTCTGTCACCGGGCCCATGCCATCACTGGCACTCACTAAATGTTTGTTGACCGAATGACTGGCTGAATACTGAAAAATTTGAAGTAAAGGGAGGAAAAGAGAAAGCTGGAGAGATGTGATCACAGGCTTCCTTCTGGAAGGGTCACTGCCATGGTGACCCTTCCTTTCAGAAAAGCTTTTGGACAGGACACATGTCAGTCTACCTAAACTCCTTATGGAGCACCCATTGTATGCAGAGCCCTGGAAGGGAATCAAAAGAGCTGTTCTCAAGAATTTTTATTTCCTGCTTCTGTGCTAGATTTAAAAAACCATAATTGTAACTCTAGACATGAATTAGGGTTCTCCGGAGAAACAGAACCATTAGGAATATTGACAGGACACAAAACGAGATTTCTTTTCCAGTTTACCAAGATGCAATTGGCATATGACATTGTCTAAGTTTAAGATGTACAACATAGAGGTGTTTCAGAAAAAGGTTTATCCTGAGGGACTGGCTCAGCAGTTACGGAGGCTGAGAAGTCCCACGGTCGGCTGTCTGCTAGCTGGAGGCCCAGGAAAGCCCATGGGGTCATCCCAGTCCAAACCCGAAGGCCTGAGATCCAGGGGAGACAATAGTGTAAGTACCAGTACAAGTCTGAAGGCCTGAGAGCCGGGAGCACTGATGGCCAAGGGCAGGAACAGATGAACGTCCCAGCTCAGGAGGAGACAATTTACCCTTCCTTTGCCTTTCTGTTCTCTTCAGGCCCTCATGGACGAATGATGCCCATGGGCATTGGTGAGGCCATCGGTTACTCAGTCTACTATCAATATTTCTATTGAAACGCTAATCTCTTTAGGAAAGGATCTCAGAGATACCTCCAGAATAATGTTTAACCAGCCCTCTATTCACCCTTTAGCCCATTAGGCAGGCACATAAAATTAACCATCACAAGACATGAGGAAAAGGACTGGATGGAAAATAAAAAAAATAATGGTCATTGATCATACTGAGGTCGTGGGAATATGGCTAACTTCATTTTTTTCGTCCTAACTTTCTATGTCATTTTTTGGCTTTTACCGTCAAAATAGGCTTTTTAAAGTGTGTGAAATGTCTGTGTTGTGGTCACTGCAGTCAGCTCGGACCAGGAGTGCCTCCCTGCACCCCCCTAGAGCCAGGATGGGGGCTCAGTAGCACATGGGGGATGACCCCAACAGGGGCAAACCCCAACCATTCTTGGGGCAGAATGGGGCCCAGATGTGCACAGAGTGTTCTCTACACACTCTGCCCCAATAACCTGAAAATCTACCTCCATTTTTCACTCTTCTCTGTCACATTTTCCCACTCATTCTTTCATTCAGCCGATCTTTGTTCAGTCGCACTCTATGAACCATGAGCTACCCCAGGCCCTGGGCAAAACAGACTGAGAATCAGGCCCCAGATGCCCAGCTTTGGCTTCTAGAAGAGGTAGATATTTAAACAAATATGGAAACAGGAACAATGATGTGACATCAGAGCTCGGGGCTGGGAACCTGAGCTGAAAGAAAGGGAGGCTTCATGGAGGAGGTGATGCATTTGAGGTGAGTCTCAAAGAAAACGCAGCAGATAAATAGTTCCAAAGACTTTCTGTGAGGTGGGAAATATGCCAGGAAGGCATGGAGGATTCAGCTGCTGTTGCCTCATGGGGGGCAATGGATGTTGTTTATAGGAAGTGGCTGTGAGGACATGAGCCCAGGCTCGTCTGCAAAGGAGTGTGGACTTATCCTACGGGCAATGGCTTGCTTGGGTCTAAAAGCAGAGTGAGGACATAGTAACTGGCTATTTAGCAAGAGAATTCTGGGGCCATCAGAAGGATGGGGAAGCCAGGTACCGGGCTAGAAGAGCAGAGAGAAGGCTGGGGTGGAGGGTCGATGAAGGTCTGATCTAAGGACCCAGCAGTGGCTGTTAACAAGCTACTGTATTACTGTGACTTTCCCATCAGTCAGGTGGGAGGGGGAACCCAGCAGGTCCAGGCCATCTCCTCTAGTATGAACATACTCCCGACACCAGGATACCCTCTTAGGTCCTTACCCCTCTGTTTCTGCCGCTGACACTATGCCTACAGGGTCCCTGGCTGCCCTCCTGCCCTTGTGCCTGGAAGGCAATCTCCAAAGCCCAGGGTTGGGCTCACCTCCTCCGTGAAGCCCACCAGGGAGACCACTCTCCCTCCTCTGATTGTCATGGCATTGATGTCCACACTCTTTCATCCTGGTTTTGCACGATAGTTACACCTTCTGAAAATGTGTCACATCTCAGAGTACAGATGAAGCTCTTTGTGGGGAAGACGACATGATCTAAAGCCTGTCTGGGCCTCAAGGTGCTGGCACGGTAAGCCGGCCTAACCGACAGCAATAGATGATTGAGTGACTGACGGATTGTCACCTGTCACTCTGCTGTCCTCAGTGCTATTTGTGGACAGATGGGGGAGTGGGGGGTGGTTTGTGAGAACAGGCACTGGGCGGGAAGCCAGAAGCCTCTGCACTTACCGTAAACTCACAACCTCGGGCCACTTCACATCTCTGGACTTACTTCCTCATCAGCGAAAAAGCAAAGGCAGATCTGTAATCGCTAACTCCTTGTCCCTTTTCACTGACAACAGAATCCCCTTCCAAATGTGGGCTTATTAGAGACAATAGGTGGAAGTGAATCTGCTTTGCACCAAACCCTCCTCTCCCTCTCCTCCCTCCCTCCTCCTTCTCTCGGATCCGTAGCAGACTTAGAAAAACAGCTGCTACACTGCCAGCCTCGGTGGTTTCCTGCAAGACTCAAAGGCCTCCAGGCTCCAGGATGGCACAAATGACCTGCAGGACAGCTCTAGGTCTACGCACAGCTCTTGTCTGTTATGCTGTGGCTGGGTCTAGGTTGGGGCCTTGGTCAAGCCCGTGCTACCTAACTACATAGAAACAGTTACTGCAAAATTTCCCAAGGAAACCGAAGCCAGGGTTTGGTTTCCACTTCGATTGAGCAACTTCCTTCCAGGCACTCAGGCTCCTCAACAAAGTGTTCTCTTTCAACAGAGGCAAGTCCGGCAACACACAGGGGTTGTGATTGTACGTGTGACATACATACACACATGCACTGTCGGGAGGAAGCCGGGCCCATGGTTACTCTCTCGTGGGGGATGTTTATCGAAGTTTGGCCACCTTAAAACTCTTAAGAACCTGGGCTAGGTTGAGTCATGTTGATGGGCAAGGTGGAGGCAAGGGACAGTGAAGGGTGTGATGGCAGATTTAAGCTAATGAGGGTCACAGCAAATCCCAGAGGACAGTTCATGTCCCACAGGCAGCCACCTAAAAGTAGTTTAAATCCATGCTGAAGGGGTCCAAGACTCTCATGAAGAAATCTCCCTTTCAAAGTTGTGTCTTCTCTGCAGGACAGCTGAGGCTCGAGGTCCCCCCACCAGCCCAGCTGCGAGGCCCCCACCTGGCCCCCAGCACCCCGGGCAGGACCCTCCACCAGCCTCGCCTGGCCCTGAGAAGGAACAGGAAACCCTTGGCCAAGAGGGTCGCCTCAAAAAGGCCTAAATTCCTGGGTTTGCTTTTTTCTGACCTGTTCCTAGTTATGTTTGGGCTAGTTCGGGCTGAGGGACTACAGGCGCTCCCTTCAGGTTTCCCCTTTCTGTGGGTACCTTGATCCCAAACTTCCCAAACCCCACTGCCTACTGGTTACCACTTTTGCCAAACCTTGACTTCCGGGTCGCTAATCCATTTCCAGGCTGCTAATCGAGTCTGTGTCTCTCTCTCTGTCTCCCTGTCTGTCTCCGTCTCTCTGACTCTCTCTCTATATATATTCAATCTCCACAAATAACTTCCAGCTTCAGCCTTTTCTGTCCCTAAAGGAACAACTGTAGTCAAAGATAGCCCACTAACCCTATCTACCTCTGAACAGCACAGTTCCTGTGCTCGCCTCTCGGGTGCTTGTCATAGGGACTCTTGGGAACCGTGTCATCTCCAACAGAAATGACCTGCAGAGTCATGGTGGTTAGTGTAGACAGGCAGAGGGCGGTGTTACTGTACATGTTTATGGGGGATTCGGCCCAAAGGACCCCTCGGTACTGTGATGGAGTGAGTGTGTATGTGTGTGTCTAGAGAGAGACAGACAGACAGAGATGGAGACAGAGTTGAGCATTCTTACCAAGGGGCTTCTGTCAGCATAGACGGGACCCAAAGCGAATGAGCTGTTCGTTCAGTATATGTGCTGCCAGAGCAAGCACAAGCTGTTTGCTCATAGGACAGACGAAATATGGCCTTCCTTTGGCATTCCCTGCAGGCGATGGCAGCTCTGGCTCTGGACACTTACCCCACGATCCGGGAAGGGCCTCGGAAGTGAAGGTGGTCAGGAGAACCGCCCAGCGCTCTGCAGTGGATTCCGGTCATTCCGTGGGAGGTCCCCCTGCTCTACGTGCATTTCACATGTGACGATTTCCCTGTCTCAAGCCGGCTTCGTCTCTGCGGTCACTCATTTCCGTCTAATCACCTTTGGGCACCAATACAATTTAGGAGCAACCACCGGACAGGCCCAGGTTCCAAAAAGCTCCACACGATGATATGTTTATTGTGCCCCAAACACTTTTTTGGGCCCTTAACATGCTCTACCTCATTTAACCCCAGAAGGGTGCTTTTATAACCCTTGTTGTTGCTTTTTTTTTTTTTTTTAAGTAAACTCTACACCCAACATGGGGCTTGAACTCATGACCCCAAGATCAAGAGTCACATGCTCTATTGACTGAGAGAGCCAGGCACCTCATGTAAACCTTATTTTTAAAAAATCACTTTCGGCAGCTGAGGCTAGTAGCCTGCCCATGGCCGCCCCGTCAGTAACATGATGAGGGTGGGATTGGGAGTCTCCCCTGCAGTCCCCACCGGCGGAGGAAGGAGTTCTTGGAGCCTACCCACCCGGCTTCAGTCCCCGCTCGTCGCACACCAGCTGCGAGTCTTGGGTGAGTTTCCGCACATGTGGCTCGGGGCACTAACAATAAATGATACTTATTCTTGGGGCCGTAAGGGGCTCATCGTCATGTGGCTCATCCACCCCTGCCTCGTGTTTACGAACACCAAGACAGACTGACAAACGTTTTACTCTGAAAACGACAAGTTCAATGAACTCTATACAGCCTCCATGTCCTCCGAGTACTAATGTTTTGCCGCCTTTTAAAATCTTTTCCTCCTCTGTGTACATGCTATCATTACGGATATTTTTGTGGGACCATCTGAGAAGTGAATTGCAGTAATTGTAGTATTTTGCCCCTTGCTTCTAGGAATTGGGAGATATAGCTATCTAGCTAACTAGCTAGATAGCTATAACTATATCTATATCTATATAGCTAGCTAGCTAGATAGCTAGCTAGATAGCTAGATAGCTATATCTCCCAATTCCTGGGTTCACTTTCTTCTGACCTGTTCCTTGTTATGTTTGCACTAGTTTTGGTTGGTGGACTACAAGAGCTAGTTTCAGATTTCAGTTTCTAGATATATATAAATACACACACACACACAGATATATACATATATAAGTAAACTGACTACACGCACACACGTCTAAAGCGACAATACAATTGTCGTATTCAGGAAATTCAGCATTAATACGACATATGATCTACTATAGAGCCCATATTCAAATTTCACCAATCAACCCAATACTATCTTTTAGAGAAATTGCTTTTCCCTATTCCAGGAGCCAACCCAGCATCACACTTTGTCCGCAGTTTCGTGCCGCGCTCATCTCCTTCACTCTGGGATAGGCTCTTTAGCCTTGCTGTGTCGCTCATGTCAAACCACACAGGGCTTCTAGAATGCCCCTCACCTGGGCCTGTCTGATTGGTTCCTTGGGATTAGGTTCAGATGACGCACTTTGGGCAGAACCACTACATAACGTTATGTCCTTTGTGCATCATGCTGAAAGGGACATGATGTTCGTTTGAATTTGTGGGGAGATACCAGGGGACTACATATATCCTGTTCCTCTCAAATTTGCACCCAGGGGTTTCTAGCACAGACCAGAAAGCGACACATTCCACGACACAGGCACCCAGTCTGCGCCTGGCTGCCCACGTCTGCCCACGTCCCGCTGTGGGTACCCCCTGCGTTGTCCCCCTTCTCCCCCACTGTGAGGACAGGGTCGGCTCCCCATGCCTCCTCCTCACCCTTCCCCGCCTGTCACAGAGGTTTGCACAGAGAGGGACTCCATAAATACTTGTTAAATCTAAATAAATGTTAAACATGCATGATCAGAGGTCCCGGGTATCTGGTCAGGATTAATGTCTCAATCATGGTGACGTAAAGAATGATTTCATTTATACTGAATTGAAGTGAGGCTCAAGGAACACAAACATTCTTTGTTTCATCTGCCTGTGGGGGACTCGGACAAGGAACTCGGAGTGGAATGAATGTAAAAAATAGGAGGGAAGGAGAGACAGAGAGAGGGTGGGGGAAGGAGTGAGAGGGGAAGGCAGGGAGCAGGAGGGAAGGAAGGGCTGGGGGTGGGGGAAGGGAGGACTCAGTAGGAACGACCTCCTGACCCAGCCACTCTCCTCCGTGCTGGGTTTACAGCAGCAGAGTAAGAGACCACCTGGGTGTCCTTCACCGGAGAAAAAGCACATTGTGGTGGATGTGGATTCATTCATTTAGTCAACAAATATTTACTGAGAACCTCTGTGGCCTGGCACGGTTCTATTTGTGGAGGCTATAAAGCAACGTCCCTACCTTGAAGGAACACACACTCGAGTGACGGCTAGCTGACAATGCACAACTATCCCCCACGTGCACACACCCGTGGGACCACACTTACACTCATACTCACACATCGGGGTGCAGAGAGAGGCACAGGGTACAACACCCTGGGCCGCCAGAAGCAATGAGCGAGATTCGCGGACAGAAGAAAACGTAAGAACCGTCAGCTGAGAGAAGGCAACAGAGGGGACGCCGCAGGCCCATCTGTAGAACTTAGGGTCACACACACGGATGTCTGTGTGTATACGCACACACGTATACCCCATGCACGGGCAGGAGTGCACGTTTACCTCGGGACAGGTACGTACTCGTGTAAGTGCGGAAGCCACACGGCGAGGACAGAGGTCGGCAGGGGATAGATGGGGAAAGACGGACATGAAACAGACAAGCTCCACCCAGATGAAGGACAGGAGGCCGGGGACCAAGGTGTCTGAATGTACCGAGGCCAAAAGCCCCGGAAGGGAGACTCTGTCGCCAAGGACAAGGAAATGGACACCTTCCCCCTCCTCCCCACATTCTGGAACCAGGGCGGCCTGCAGTCTTTGTGCTTCTCCCTCTGTCTGTGCTGCTCAGCGCCCTGGGGAGCAGCAGGAGTGAGCATGGTAACAGAAGGAGGGGCCAATGGCTCCCCTTGGGAAAGCTCAGTTTTCCCCTCTGTGAAATGGGAATGATAAGAGCACTCATTTTGGGCCCCCGGGACCCGAGGCCTGTAAAGCTCTCATCACAAGACCTGGCTCACAGTGCATTCTTGGAAATTCTTTATTAACGTCCTTATCTTTTGCTGCCGTGAAAAGATTGCCAAACCCGCTGCGTGCCAGAGCCTATTCGGAAGACGGCTGATAAAAGTCTGGTAACTTTTGCCAAATGATGCCTGTGGCTTTCACTTTCTAAACACGGCAACCTTGACCCTTCTTGGTCAGTTCCTGGGATCGGGGGCTAGAGATCACTCTGGTACAAACCCCACCTGGGCGTGTTCCTGTAGAAGAACCAGAGGAAACCCAACACGGCCCTGCTGATCTGTCTGAGAACGTATCAGATGGCTCGTGTTTAGTTTTCAACGGACTGTGCTCAAGATGGATTGTTTTTTCTAGAAATTTGCAGTGGGACCCCACAAGTGGCGGGGTCAGAGCCGCAGGAAGAAGCGGCGTGTGTGAATGCGGGTGTGCCGGCTTGCTGCAGGTGTTTGCTGAGTTTCCATCCGTTTGTTGTATGGCCCCAAATCTCATGTTATGGCACCGGCACTCAACCCTCAGCTCAGGCTGGCATTTATGCCTGAAGTTGGCGGGGTAGCTCTGGCAGGAATTATGAGCACCGTTTGGAAATCTGTACTCATCCGAGGCTCCAGGTTGCAGCATGGCGGTAATTACAGGCCGACCCAGAGTTTCACCGGAACAAAGAGTGAGGCAGCTCTTTTTGGCTGAGATTACAGAGCTGTCACGAGTGCTCAGCCCACTGAGTGGTTGGAGAACAGAGAGAAGGGTCCCCTGGGAGGACAGGGACACGCAGCTGTGAGTCCCAGGTGGCTGCATTTCTGCCCAGAAAAACACAAGTCAACAAGCACAACACTTGGGATTGACTCCTCAGAGGTCCGCAGAAGGTGCTGGACGGCGAACTCCTTGAGGTCAGGGACTGTGACTGATGGACCTTGTTCCCCCAGAGGCTGACACAAGGCCTGGCTCGAAGCGGCCGTTCAGTGTTTGCCAAATAGAATCAAGGGTTGAGGGAATTTGATTAAAGCTAAAAACAAAGGTAGCTGTCATATCTTTTTGCAGGGCTGCCGTCAAAATGAATACCAGCTCTTATGTACAGAAGGGCAACTAACCACCACCTTATCGGCTTCTAAGATCTTTTTTCCCTTTAGAAATGCCAACTGCGGGGCGCCTGGGTGGCTCAGTGGGTTAAGCCGCTGCCTTCGGCTCAGGTCATGATCCCAGGTCCTGGGTTCGAGCCCCGCATCGGGCTTTCTGCTCAGCAGGGAGCCTGCTTCCTCCTCTCTCTCTGCCTGCCTCTCTGCCTACTTGTGATTTCTCTCTGTCAAATAAATAAATAAAATCTTTAAAAAAAAAAAAAGAAATGCCAACTGCAGGGTCTCCCTGGGTGCAATTACCAGGAACATTCTCACCAGCTCAATCCTATATTCCTGTTTGTATCAATGGAATAGCATGTATGCACCTGCCAAATGCTCTGATTCTCCGTTCCCACACTCACCAAAGCCAGGTCACTGGAGCATCTCTGGTCTACAACTGCTGGCTCCCTCTGGTAGCAGGGCAGTGGGCAGGGTGGGGAGGAGTAGCAGTTGGGGAAGGGGAAGAGGAAAGGCTCCTTCTCTCTCCTGCCTCCTGGGGTCCAGTCTTTTCCTTAAACCTGCAGAGCCGGACCCACACACACATAAAGAAAGAAGAAACGGAGGTTCATTTTGCTCTCTGGTGTCTCGCATCTGGTCTTCCAGATCATTTCAAGGTGTCTTGTTCTTCCAAGCAGCTGCCGACCAACCGCAGTCCGTGCTGGGCAGACAGGAGTCTCATGAACCCACATTCTCACCCTTCCCTGCGGACTCCCTTATTAGGCTGTTTACTGTGAACACCTCTTTGTTTAGAACGAGCGCTTGTCTCTGCTACCTGAATCACAGATGAGTACAAATATATGATGGCACATGGAAAATTTCCCTCAGTCTCCCCAGCCTTCTGAGCCAGTTTAGAGCCAAAGAAGTTCTCTCCCTCCCTGGATACACTACATCTATCAGAGCAAGTTCCTCTTCTTAGTCAGTGTCTTACAGACAATGGTAATGGAGTTGATCTTCTCAGTTCTGGAAAGAACCCGCTGAAAAGCTAGGACTCCAGCTCAGAACCAGGAGGACAGCTTTTCCCTTTACTCCTTGTCAAATTCATCACTAGGTATCAGAGGAGATTTAGAATTGACGGGTGTGGTGGTTTCTTGATCAAAGAGCGGTGTCTGGCTGTGCGTGTCCTGGCACCAGCGCCCACGCAGAGGATCTGGTGAAGAGCGTGGTGCTGAAGGGGGGTAACATGGTTTGAATGGCGCTCTGCTGTGGCCATCTGCGTTGCCTCGAGCAGAACCGAGAACCACTCTGGGCTGTCTGCACTGGGAGACGGTCTAGCTGAGCAGTGAGGACCTGGCCTTCATGCCAAAGCGCCGGGGTTCAAATCCCGGTTCTGTGTTCTCTTTTTGAGCAACTTAACGTCATACACTGTGGACCCAGTTGTCATGATTATAAAAGGAGAATAGTAATTGTACCTATTTATAGACTAGTCCTGAGGATTCAATGATTTAATTTACATAAAGCTCGTAGAAGAACCCTGGGGACCAGGGCAATGGCTCAGAAAAAGAAAAAAGGAGTTGACATTATGGATAAAATGGGGCTCGTATTGCCCACCTTACGGGAGAGTCTTAGGAACGAAGAGCCCCAGCTCTGTTATTGGGCGCCCACCAAGCCCTCAGTTGTGCCTCAGTCCCTCCCTTTCCGACGCTGGGGCACCCAGACACTTACTTACGTGAGCACACGCGGGAGCTGTGAAAGGAGAAAAGCAGGAAGCAGATGCCGTGGGTGATGGTGTGTTGGAGCACATGGGAGGTGGGAGTGTTGTTACCCAGCGGCCTAGGACCCACAAGGTTCCCTGTCCTCTCTGCCATCCTTCTGCCTCCAGCTTGTTGCTCAGCAGGGCAGGCCCCTCAGAGGCACTGGACCAGACTCTCTCTCTCTCTTTGTTGAACCTCTCTCCGGAGGCTGCTGGATCAATATGGTGGCCCCCAGCACAAGCCCAAGACTCTGGGACAGTCTACAGTTCATCTGAAGAATCATCCATCTTCCAGAGCAAGCTTTGGCAAACTTCTTCTTAAAGAGCCCCAGAGGAGGGGCGCCTGGTTGGCTCAGCCTGTTAAGCGTCTGCCTTTAGCTCAGGTCGTAATCCCAGGTTCCTGAAATCGAGTCCCACGTCAGGCTCCTTGTTCAGCAGGGAGCCTGCCTCTCCCTTTGCCTCTCTCTCTCTCTGTATCTCATGAACAAATGAAAAAAAAAAAAAAAAAGAACCACAGAAGAAACCTTTACTACTTTGTGATCATTTGCCCATATGCTCTCTGTCACCATCACTTGATTCTGCCTTGGAGTTCCAAATCACCAAGGACGATACCTACACGAATGGGCACTTACCAGGAAAAGTTTATTTAGGGGCACTAAAATTTCAACTGCATTTCATTTCCACGGCTCACGAAATGCATGTCTTCTTTTGATTTTTTTCCTCAGCCATTAGAAAATCTGAAAACCATTCTTAGTTCACAAGCCACACAGAAACAGGCACGGGGCTGGACTTGGCAAAGAGGCCCTAGTTTGCCAATCCCTGCAAATCTCTTTCCTAGTTTAGAGGATTTCCTTTGGATGGCTAGACACTGTTATTTATTTTTTTCTTTTAATGTGATGCTCAACTTACCGTTACCCTTGTAGGCTCACCCCAATGTATGTGGGGGGTCATCTTTTTTTTTTAAAGATTTTATTTATTTATTTGACAGAGAGAGAGATCACAAGTAGGCAGAGAGGCAGGCAGAGAGAGAGAGAGAGGAGGGGAAGCAGGCTTCCTGCTGAGCAGAGAGCCCCATGTGGGGCTCGATCCCAGGACCCTGGGATCATGACCTGAGCCGAAGGCAGAGGCTTAACCCACTGAGCCACCCAGGCGCCCCTGTGCGGGGGGTCTTCTTAAGTGGATGTGGTTTGTGTATCTGTGAACAGTGTATGCCAAGGACTCCTGTGCAATTTTCTTCTCTTCATTCCATTTCTCTGGATCTGTGTCTGGTGGACACCCATTAATTAATTGATTATGATAAAGTACACTTAGGATAAAAACCACCAGTCTAACCATTGTGACAGGCAGGAAGTACGTTCACCAACTCTCTCCAGTCCCAAAACATTTTCTTCATGCCGCTGTTAATTTATTCTTTCTCCCCTCTGAAGTTATGTGTCCAATGCCTAGAGGAGAGGGCTCCCCTTGCAAGTAATGGTCACCTCCGCATAAACATGGCAATGACCCTGCCTTCCTGGAGTTAGAGTCGGAGAGGGAAACTAAAACGGCGAGTCTGATTTTCAGGAAAATAACAGCTGTCTAATTTATCTTAATATTTTGTCTTGATTTTTCTCTTATTCTAATATCATTTTAAAACATGCAGTTATAAACATCATGATTTTGTAGGTTTGGGGTTTCAAGATCTGTCCAAACAATGAATTATTTTCTCCTAAAATAGCTAGAACTTCTTTCTCCTAAAATAGCAAGAACTAGTTCCTCTTTCTTGGTGGAGAGTGGAACCCCTAGACGATGCAGGGACCAAACCCAACAGTGGCCGGTTGGCATGAGGGAGAGTACGTGTGCATACAGTTTCCTCATTCTTTTCTGATACACATGGACGGCTTTGGCATGTCATGAAAACAACATAAGAAATGGCCTGAGCTATTACTGACTCTCTGTGAGAGACCTTGGCACTACGATGTGTAAGACAATTTTCCATTGAACACAGTGAAAGACCTAGCAGGTGTCTTTCACAGTCTTGAGCTGTTTGTCTCAATATCTGATTTCTCTGAACCGGACATCATCAGCCTCATGCAGTCAGTGGACTGTGAAGGCTCCCCAGCCTTATTTTGGAATCAAATCCCACTGAGTATGTAAAATTGAGTTACAGTTCTGCTAGAGCAGGGCTTTGACCCAGCCTGCCATCAAAAATCTTTTTAGGTGTGTTTTTGCTCACAGAGACTTTCTTTCTTACCTTTTCTTTGTTTTTTTTAAAGATTTTATTTATTTATTTGAGAAAGATATTGAGAGAGAGAAGGTGAGAGGTGGGGAGAGGGAGAAGCAGACTCCCCGCTGAGCAGGGAGCCCGATGTGGGGCTTGATCCCAGGACCCTGGGATCACAACCTGAGCAGAAGGCAGATGCTTCACCGACTGAGCCACCCAGGAGCCCCTCGTAGAGGCTCTTACCTGCCAATTCACACATTGGGGAAAATGTGCTACAGGTCATGCTCCTGGCACTCCCAGCTGATGGTCTTCGAACTAACCTCCCAATTCCTGTTTCTTTGCAGGACAGAGAAATGTGCTTTAGGAACTTTGTGACTTGGCAAATCTGCGGGGTGCGCAGGGTTAAGGAAGGGAGCTTGAGATCTGCACACGGGTGATCTCAGTACCCCGTCACAAGCAGACGTGGGGGAGCCCAGTCTCCCCCATACAGGTGACAGATTTCTCAGAATGGAGTTTATAGCTTCCCTAACACATTATTTTCCCCCAAAATAAATATTGACTGAAAAGTTGTCTTCATAGACAGTGTTTTATAGATACTATATATACAAATGTGTACACAAATATGCAAATATTTGTATATACGTATATATGCATATACACACACACATATCCATATACACACAAGCACATATGCATACATATGTACATACAGAGAGCTAAAGGACTGAGGTGTCACCTCCGAGCTAGATCTGCGGGCTACTAGCCTCAACAATTAGATCATCTTTTTTTTTTTTTCCCTCCAGAAGGAGAGGAGATAAGACACTCCTTCAATTCCTGAATTTGATGGAAGCAGGTATTTTCCCCGTGACCTGTTCTCAGGCAGGAGTGTTACAACATCAGAGCAGGAATCCAATTACCACGTTGCCACTCTTCACCCGTCAGCGGTGCTGTACTCACGACAGAAAGGAAATAGACCCTTCAGAAGAGATGAGAGGACTGTGATCTCTGGCGCCAAGACTGCACAGGAAACATGAGGAAAGTAACAAATGTGGCCAGCAGCACCCCGCCTCCTGGGGACTATTTGTACCGTTGCGACCGTTCCTGTGCCCTAGTCGAAATTAGAGCAGAACAGTAATCTTTGGCTGGGACAGGCTGCAGAATTTGATATAGAAAGTCCCTGTGATTGAATTTTTGGGCAGAAGCCTTGAGGGACCTTTGCTCTGTCTTTGAGGCTGACTTGCCTGGCCCATGCTATGTCATTGACAAAGCCCTGAAGGGTTTTTAGCTGATAAAATGAAAGACTCAGCATTAGGGTGAGCTGTTTTTCCCCAGTGCAGGTGTCACCCTGAGGTGCCCAACGGCTTCTGCTCTAACACATGTAGCTGGGAGCTCACTGCCTTCCCTCCCCATGAAGCTAGCACACAGGGTTAGCCTCCCTGGAGAGTGACCTGCACAGTTGTGCAGGATGTGCACTCAGCAAAAGCCTGTGTTCATTTGCATGCTCTCCTGCTGTCTTGCAGTGCTCAAGTTTTGAGCAAGGAGGCTCTGCATTTTCATTTTGCACTGGGCCTGACAAACTGTATCTGGTTGTGCCCGCATACATAAGCTACCTTACTACAATACCCACAGCCTGTCTGTGCCAGTGTTCAGCAATGATCTAGAGCCCTCTCCCCAGCAGCCCATCGGAATCACTCAGAGAGTGTGTTTGCCCACGTGTTCTGTGGCTGCCCCTCAGACCACCAAATCAGAGGCTCTGGGAGAAGCCCCTGGAGTCTGTGTATCTCAACAACTCAGCAGACTGAACTACATTTGGAAACTGCTACCCTAAAGGCAAGCCACCCAGACATAAACCTCATAAACGGTCCCTCAGTGGGCATCAATCCATTACCTGCATTAGGGTCGGTAGGTATTATTATCGCAATTTTATAGGAATAACCAAGAGACTGTGTGACTTGTCCAAGAGATAGAATGGGGCCAGGACTCAGAGTGTTTGCCTTCTGAGGGCTTCTCTTTCCACTGTCCACGGTACTGTCCCCGTGTGCACCTGTGTGCATGTGTGTTGGGTGGGGAGGCAAGATCTATGAGCCCTCACCACCTGCTTGCTGTTCCACATTCTAGACCATAACCTTGGAACCAGCCTGAGCACACAGGCCACATCCAGGCATCACCTGCTAGAAGCCACCTCTCACCAGCCTCCCCCGCCCAAACCACTCCCTACTCTGCTCTCTTGTGATCTTTCCACAGAGCTGTGTGGAACTGTCAGGTGCTCATTTGCTCCCCTGTCTTTTCCCCATCATACTCTGGGCTGAGGTGGCCACCGTGCTGGGACATGGGCCCTTGAATTGGATGGGGACAGACCCAGGTTAACCCCTCAGTTTGGCTGGCGTGTGAGTTTGCTAGGACTGCCATACAAAGTGCCACAGACTGCGTGGCTTTGAACAACATAAACATATTGTCTCATGGTGCTGAAGGTCAGAGAGCTGAAATCAGTGGTTGGCAGGTCTGGCTCCTAACGAGGGCTGGGAGGAGCATCTCCTCTCGCTTATGTAGTGGCGGCAACCTTCGGCATTCCTTGCCTCATAGAGGCTCATCCCAATTCCATCTTCGTCTTCATGGGGCGCTCTCCCTAGGTGCATGTCTGGGTCCAAATTTCCCTTTTTTTATAAGGACACCAGTCAAATCAGATTAGGGCCAACCCTGATGATTTCATCTTAACCTGATTGCTTCTGGAAAGAGCCTGTCTCCAAAAAGGTCACGCTCTGTGGGGCTAGAGGTTAGGACACCAGCATAATCTTTTGTGGGGGTGAGGGTGAAGTTGGAGTGGGGAACGTCACAGTTCAACCCATAAGAGCCAGTAACCGGATTCATGACTTTGAGCAAGTAATCGAGACTCACAGAATCTCAATTTATCTGTGAAATCTGGATTTTAAAAATACCTATTAAAATTACCACACATTTTTTCTTAATTTTTATCAGATTACATATGGCACTTAATTTTTTTTCCTTTTTAAAGGTGAAGTACACGGTGGCGCCTGGGTGGCTCAGTGGGTTAAAGCCTCTGCTTTCGGCTCAGGTCATGATCCCAGGGTCCTGGGATCGAGCCCCACATCGGGCTCTCTGCTCAGCAGGGAGCCTGCTTCCTCCTCTCTCTGACTGCTTCTCTGCCTACTTGTAATCTCTGTCTGTCAAATAAATAAATAAAAATCTTAAAAAAAAAAGGTGAAGTACAGAATGATGGAGTTAGTGCTTTAATCTGGGTTCAAAGAGATGCGCGGAGAGATGGGCCACTCACCGTCCCGTCTGCGTGCATGTGTGTGGTGCATGTGCGCCCAGGTGTGCCTCAAAGGCTGGGACTATCTAAATCCTCCGACCGTCAGAGCCCGAGGCAGACCAATGGAGACCATGTATCACACATATGTGATGACTTCAAGTTTTCACTCAAATGCAAGGGAATGTCAGCAATACAATCAAGAAGGAGGCGCTTTTGGGGGCACCTAGAATCAGCCTTATCATTTTCTCCATAGTTAGCGGCATGCTCCCCAGACTTCCTGATCAGACCTATTGAAAGCACAGACCCTCTCTCCATAGAGTCGGGCCTGGTTCACCTGGGCAGGGTCAGAGGACCTGCATTTTACCGGCTACTCGGGTGAACCTTATGGGGCAAGTCTGGGAACACAGGCATGGTGGGACCTGACTCCTCACCTTGGCTTCCCCTGCTGCAGACCAGCTGGGTTGAAGTCATTGAACCTGGGGTAACCTCCGTTTCCTCAACTTTGACCTTGTGCTTGACTTCGAGTTGAGATCTTCAAGTCCTTTCCAGCTTGCAGATGCCATCCCTGTCCATGTTGGCTCAAACTTGTCTACACTGCTCCTTGAACTCTGTTGTCTCTCCTTCCACATCCACCTGTCCTCCCACCTGCCGGAGAGGTGGCTGTTCTGTGCACAGCAGGTGTCTAGCCAGGCTGACCCGCTGACAGACCTGTTCAAATGGGGAGAAGGGTAGCTGGCCAGGGGAGCTAGTACAGGAGCCAAACGACCTCAGCACTGTTCTTCTCCCTGACCCCAGAGAGACAGACCAGCTGGTTCTGCCTTTCAAGGTACTTTGCCGACCAGCTGGTTTTAGGCTCACCTTTTATTGTGGCTGCTTTGTGAACTTTGTTAGGAAATGTGCTGGGCTGTGTAAATGCCCTTGGCAGACTCTGTGTTTTAGGATGAGCTGATTATTTTCTTGACTTTGTTTTGTTTCCTTGGACAAGAGGGCAAGAGAACCCCCTACTGTGCCAGGGGAGGGGCAGGTCCACAATGCCGCAGCCACTCTGGAAAACAGTTCTGCAGTTCATTGAAGTATTCGACCTGGAGTTACCTCTGACCCTAGGGCATGGAAAGCAAACACCCACACAGAAACATGTGTGTGAATATTCATAACAGTCGTGAGTGGAAACCACCCAAATGCCCATTGGCGAGGATGGGCTGAGTTGTGGTAAATCAACGCCAGGGAATAGTCTTTGGCCATAAAAAAAGAATGGGGTCCTGTTCTATGCTACACCTTACGTGAGCCTCAAATACACAACACGAAGGGAAAGATACCAGATGTGAGAATTCACATGTCGCAGGATTCCTTTCCTGTGAAATGTCTGCGGGAGCCACATCCGCCTGAGTGGGGAGGGGAAGCTGGAGCAACCACGTCATGCCTTCAGGGACGTTGTGGGGTGATGAAAAGTTTAGAAACTAGACAGAGGTGATGCTTGCGCAACAGTGTGAGGCATTAAATGGCACTGAGTCATATGCTTCAAAGTGGTTCCTTGTATGCTCTATGAATTTCACATCAGTAAAAATAGAGCAAAGAGTAAGGGAGGGTGTGGTGAGGACAGGAAGGAAGAATGGGACAGAGCACGAGGGAAGCACTAGCATGATGCCCAGAAAGCGTTTTCTTCGTCTTAAGGATAATGTGACCATTGTGTCCCTAAGATAGAACAGAGCCCTCCACTGAGCCCCTCTGAGCGCTGGGAGCTCCAGCCCTTCCTTCCACCAGGAGCAGCTTGGATACAGGAAGTCACAAGACATGTTGGCCGCCATGAAGTCTACAGCTCGACTGCTGAGGCCCCTCTGGCTTTCTCCCTCATAAGCGCCTCCAGCTCAGTGGACTCTGCTCTGAGATGCACACACAAGGTCCTTCTGGCCCTGAGGTCTGGTCAAGCACCTGGAGGCTCAGTGGACCTGTGAGGTCCCAAGGGAGAGCAAGCCCTTCTGGGCTGCTGAGTCACTAGCCCACATGTAGGGACCCCTTTGCGTCACCTCTTAACTGTGTGCGTCCTCTCTCTCCCAGTGCTTGGCAGGGTGAAGACTGGATCAAACACCAGCTGCCTGGTGGGCGTTCATGTAGGACGTGTTCTACATGAGCCCCTCACCACTGGCTCTGCCGGTCTTCTGTCAGGTTCCTTTCAGAGGGGCCTGGATGAAGGTCATGGTTCAGGATGAAGACAGAGTTCTGCAGGATTCATTGAACGGGCCAGTCCAGTCCACACCGGCAGGCAAAACCACTGATCTCGGTTGCTTGCCTGGACTCACACCCCCAGGACCACTCTGCTAGGGGTTTGGAGTCTACTGGTAGGCTCTAGCGACCCACCAGCATCACCCTAAAGCCAAGGCTGCTTCCCGGGTCTCTGGCTGAATCTGTGTCCTGCTCATGGGGGCTCAGCACTAACTGACCATCCCTGCATTCGGGGTCTAGACTGACAGGTGCCATTCCATCTTCGGCTGAGAAGCTATTTGAAAAGAGGAAGGTGTGACTCCAAAGCCCAGGCCTTGCCACAGTCAGAGTCAGGGTCTCGTGTTGGGGGCCTCGCCGTTCTGTGTGCCCACGGTCCTGTAGAGCCGAGCCGCTGGCGGCACCCCGCAGACCAGGACCCTGCTGTGTCCGGGGCAGCCAGGCAGCTCCTCCCAGCGGTTCAAGCAGTGCTTGGTGGTTTGAGATCAATGCTCAGTGGGTGACCTTCTTAGCTTTATAGCTAATTGGTCCTGGAGGATCACTGCCGGAGTCCCTGCCCAAAGGGAGAGAAGGGGACGGTCCTCTGAGGAATGAAATCTATCAAGCCCTCTTTAGTAGTCCCCATGCAGAGCCTCTTCTGGGATTTCTTATTTAAGGTTTTATTTATTTATTTATTTATTTGAAAGAGAGCGAGCACGAAAAGGAGAGCCTGTTCTGGTGCAAAACTCATGGTTCCCTTAGAATCCGTTTGCTGTTGTCTACTTACTTGAGTACTTGACACATGACTTCATTGCTCTCCAGCCTAAGACTTTCACTAAAGAACAAGGCTTTTTAATCAAATAATTAAAATTAGAGGTGCCTGGGTGGCTCAGTCGGTTGGGCATCTGCCTTCCTCTTAGGTCGTGGTCTTGCAGGCCTAGGTTCGGGCCTGTGTTGGGCTCCTTGCTCAGTGGGGAGTCTGCTTGTCCCTTTCCCTCTGCCCCCCACCCTACTCATGCTCTCTCTCAAATTAATAAACTCTTTTTTAAAAAAAGATATTTCCGGGACGCCTGGGTGGCTCAGTTGGTTGGGCAGCTGCCTTCGGCTCAGGTCATGATCCCAGCGTCCTGGGATCGAGTCCCGCGTCGGGCTCCTTGCTCATCGGGGAGCCTGCTTCTCCCTCTGCCTCTGCCTGTTATTCTGTCTGCCTGTGCTCGCTCTCTCTCCCTCTCTCTCTCTGACAAATAAATAAATAAAATCTTTAAAAAAAAAAAGGAAAAAAAGATATTTCCATTTAAAAAAATAATTAAAATTAAATGAAAATGTTAATTCCCATTAAAAATTTTCATTTAAAGTTAAGTGACCACTGAATTCTGTTTCCTTTAAAAAAAAAAAATTGCAGCATGGGGGCCTGAGTGGCTCAGTTGGTTAAGAGTCTGACTCTTGATTTTAGCTCAGGTCATGCTCTCAGGGTCTTGAGACCGAGCCCCACATCAGGGTCCCTGCTCAGCGGGGAGTCAGCTTCTCTCTCTCCCTCTGCCCCTCCGCCCATTCTCTCTCTCAAATAAATAAATAAAATCTTTAAAAAATATAAACATTTAAAGATGCAGCCTAGCTGTGAGACTGGAGGCCTGACCGTGCCTCCGCACCCCCCCCCACCCAACACCCTGAAACATTATCCCACCTGGACACGAGCCTCCCACCCCCTGGCAGAATCTGTGCCCAGTCTTGTCTCCAGGGCTGGTGCTCACCGCCTCTCGGTCACATGATGCGGCAACTCATGCTTCTTAATCAGGACATCAGATGACTTAGTCGATGCGGCTGTGTTTTATTTTTATGAAGCTGCTCCCTGGTGAGGCCCGCGCAGAGCTTGTGGGCCTTTTCTTGGCTCCACTTCAAGAGCTCGAGGACTTTCCTGTGCTGAGGTGCCCTCGAGCCAAGATGTCTCACATGAGTCACCACATTAGGTCCTGAACCTACTTCAGAGCGTTCCTGGGCAGGAGGGCCGTCCCGCGGGGCTTGGAGGCTCTGTAAATAGAGCCCTGGAAGGGGAGGCTGATGTCTGGCTTGAAGTCCAGCTTTGCCCCTCAGTAGCTGTGCGACGTCCTACAAGTTAGTTAAGTCTCTGGTCTCCCATGTCTGCATCCGTCCAAGAGGACTTACGAACAGGAAGCAAAGAGAGAAAGGAAGTCAGGCCACGGACTGGATCACAGGTTCCTTCACACCCAGCCCTGGGCTTGCTTGTCTGGCGACCTTGGCAGCCTCCTGACCTCCCAGAGCCTCGGGTGTCCGCTTGGGTGAACAGGAGAGACTCAGCCTGACTCTGGGAGCTCTTGCAGAAATTAGAAGAGAAAGTGTACCTACCGCGCCCAGCCCGGGAAGGAATGTTTCTGTTGACTGTAAAATGACGATAAAACACACCATCTATGTCTACCTGCAGGGACTTCCAAAAGGACCCGATTCACAACATATGTGAAAATACACTGTAAACTATAAAGTCACGTAGGATGGTATTAGCACGATTAGAATCTATTTTTTCTTTTAGAACTTTCAAACCTTCAAAAAAGTTAGAAGAAAACAGTGCAATGAAGAACTGACCATCCTTTCCCTGGATCTGCCACTTAGTAGCGGTTGCTCACACTCTTTATCTATAGCTACCTCGTTCTCTGTCTGTCTGTGGTCTGTCTGTAATTTGTCAAGCAGTTTGAAAGTAAGTTACAGGAGCGCCTGAGTGGCTCAGTTGGTTAAGCGTCTGCCTTCAGCTCAGGTGGTGATCCCAGGGCCCTGGGATGAAGCCCCACCTTGGGCTCCCTATTCAGCAGGGAGCCTGCTTCTCCCTCTGCCTCCCCACTCATGGTCTCTCTTGCTCTGTCTCTCAAATAAATAAATAAACCTTAAAAAAACAAAACAAAGTTATGGATATCAGACATCACACATAACCAATTTAGCAAATACCTCCTAGGAATAACATCATTCTCCTGCATAACTGAGTACATTTATTACCAAGGACTTTAATGTATATACAAGTATATGGCAAATACACCGTCTACACTCCGTGCAATCTACAAATTTCCCCAGTTATCCCCACAACCTCCCTTAGAGGTATTTTTTTTTCCTTCCAAAATAGGCTCCCACATTTCATTTGGTTTTATGACTCTTTAATCTGCTGTAATCTAGAACTATGTCACCCAACACAGAAGCCCCTGGCCAGCGTGGTTACTGAGCATAGCCAAGGTAGCTGGGCCACTGATTGTACTAAAGACTCAGCACACACACAAAATACTGTGAGTTGTCTCATCAGCAACCCTGGATACAGACTGCATGCTGAAGTGATAGTACACACACTACACTGGACTAAAAAATAAGAAATTAGAATTCTGGATTAAAATGATTAATTAATAATTATTAATGAAAATTATTAACATTCATTTTACCTCTTTTCTTTTTAATGTGGCCATGTAAAATTTTTAAATTGCTTGTCTGGCTCTCATTGTATTTCTATTGGATCATGTTGTTCCAGAATATTCTCTCTTGCCTTTTTTTTTTCTTTTATGGGCATGGACATTTTTTAAGAATCCAAACTAGTTGTCTTGTAGAATGGCCTACAATCTGCATTTGTCTGTTTCCCTTGATTAGATTCTGGTTCAGTCTCTCCAACAAGAATACAGCCTAAGTGGGGTTGGTAACTCGAGAAGGCATCATATCCATTTGTCTCACTGGGATTACAGAGACTGATCGCTTGGTTAAGCGGCATCTGCCAGATCTCTTTGATAAAAAGGTGCCTTTCCTTCCTTGCAAGCAGCAAATAACCTCGAGGGAGATCCTCTGAGACCATGTGACATCCTCCTCCTACAATCACTTACCCGGTGGCATTAGTGTCTAGTGATGATCTTCGTCTCTATCGATCATCATCAGCGGTTGCGGAAAACACACGCGTCTTAACTTTTCATTTTAACTCAGTGGCTTGACTGATTTCCTGTTTGTGTCTTTTATGCTTAGACCGGATGTGAATAATTCACTGCTTCCTAAATCTCATCGTGTTGCTGGTGCCGTAGTACTCTGCTGCATAGAACCTGGAATACAATGCAGTTTATAGAACCTTTCTTGATGATGGTTCAAGTCATTTCTCTTTCTTTGTTTGCTGTTAGAAATATTGCTTCCATCAGCATCCTTCAGCCTTGCCCATGCCATCATCCATTGCCTTCTTTGAGATCTGTTCCTAGAGCGGGTGTTGCTGAGTATTGGTGAGTAGGTCTGGTAGATTCTGACACGTGGAGTCAAGTTGCCGTCCAGAAAGACTGTGCACTTTTAAAAGTTCACACTTCTAGTGAGTCATCCAGGAAGTTTTTGGCTGCAAAGGAACAATCCCAACACAAATTGGCTTGATTTTTCTGGCATAAACCTGAACTCCAGATGAAAGGTGTCACATTCTCTATTTGTACCCAATGTCATTTTTTGGGAAAGGAAAGCGCACAGGGGTTGTGACCTACCAGACAAATGTTATGTTGCAGTGGGAAAAGCTCTGGCTTTGCAAACTCAGATTCCTTTCTGGTGTGGAGATAGGCAGCTGCGTGAAGGACTTCTGAGTCCTGCTAGGGGAGAGGAGAGGAGAGGAGAGGAGGGATGGACATCCATCACTTTATCTACACTGGGTAGCAGAGCACACTTTTCCCCAAGCCCTCCACACCCTGGACATCATCCAGCTTCCCAGTCTTTGTCAATCTAGTAAGTGATTAAACTCTCTCTCTCTCTCTCTTTGCTTAATTTCATCCAACACTGATATTTCAGGGGCAAGCAATATCTGATAGTACAGGCTCTTGCTAGAGGTTTGCCTGGGTTCAGTCTGGCACGAGGACCTGCTGTGTGACAATGAGCAAGTTACTTAACCTCTCTGTTAAAGAACCTCTTGTCTGAAGTGGGATAATAATAGCTGTCACATCTATACAATCTCATGTTCTACAGATAACAGGTAACACCAGTTATTGTAGGACAATGGTGACGTGGAAATTTCCAGGAACCTTAAAAAAATACTTGGGGTTTGCAGGAGATACTTCTTCGACCTTCACTGTGGGAAATAATCAAATCTAAGTCATCTTCACTCTGTGACTAATACTCTTTTCCAGGACTGTCAAATTATGCTACTGTAGCCCCTATAATGGCCAAGCCACGAAGATTTTTTTTCCTAATGACACATATTGCAAGGACCAAATTCTATTAAGCCAGCCTCTTGGTCTGGACCTGGAAGGTGATTGTATCTCTGCCTTTCACAACTGGGCTAGAAGGGGTGGTATCCATTAACATAAAGGGGGCTGGGTTCCCTTCTTCTGGGACGCCTGACCCTTCCAGCTCAGTCCTACCTCTTTCCTAGTGAACCTGCTTTAGTCTCACTGTGGGGAGCTCACCATGACCTCGTCAGCCCGAGAAGCAAGGATATCATGGCCGGCCAGACCGAAATAAAGGCCACCTCAGTGCCCTCCCAGATTCTGTCTGCACCTCAGAGGGAGGTGCGGAAGCCAGATGGAGCTAAATTAAGGCAGCAAACCAGAAAAAAGCATCAATGCTTTTTTTTCCCACTGGGTGTTATATGCAACTAATGAATCACTGAACATTATATCAAAAACTAATAATGTACTCTACCTTAGCTAATTTAATTTAAATAAAAAATAAAAATATTTACATTTTTTAAAAAGTGCTTTTATACTGAAGCTGACTCCCTCTGAGGTCCTTTCGTCTCTGACAGTCTACAGTTATGACCCCAATACACATTTACCTAGCCAACAGTGCGTAAATCAGTTGACAACTTCTCTCGTTGTTTACAGACTGCAAGGGTCAAAGGTAAAGAGCCAAGTTCAATTAAGTGCCTTGAAACTGAAATCATTTGAGTTGTTGAAACAGATTTACCAAAATTAAACTCTTTGAAATTGTCTGAGAAATTATTTGAGTTCTAATGATTGATATATTTAACCTCTTCCCAACTAAAATCCTGGCTTTTTTCTCAGCTTCTGAGAATGGAGAAAATCCGATGAGGACATTCCCTTGTCAGTGATTCCCCTTGTCCCTGGGGTAAAATCCGACACTTGTTGTGGTGAAGAGAGTTCTGCATAGTCCATCCTCTACTTCCCCCTCCCTATCGCTCAACACCCCTTACCTCTGCCCACAGCTAAGCATCAGTCCTACAGGACCAACACGCCAGGGCCTCTCTGTGTCTTGCTGGACCCACAGAACCCCCTCACCATGGAACACCTCAACCCCCTTGCCCCTCTCCCTCCCCTGGCAAAGTGAGTCTTCACACTTCTGTCTCAGCTAATATGCCATTTCCTCTCCGAGCAGTTCCCCTGCCCTGCCAACCCCCACGCGTGTGGGTGACGTTCTTCCATATTCCCACCAAAGGGTTCAGTGGTTTTCACACCCGTGATGTAACAGCGTCTATTTACCCTTCTGTCTCTCTGACCTTAAATCCTTGAGAGCAACGACGTGTGTTACTTCCCTTCACTGCCACATGCCCCACACCCCGCCCTACGGTCTGCACTTTAGAAGCTACTTGGTCAATTGTGACTGATTGTTATTCATGCCCCTATGACTTTTGATATTTTTTTTGCTACTTGCAGAGTTATCTGTTCTCTTTATATATTCTCTGCTCCTCACTGAGAACAAGCAAGTGACTCATATTTTCTCCCACCCCGAGCTGATACCTCATCGTGCCATCCGGAAGGCCACCCTCTCCCCACCCCCTCACATGTTCTGAGCCAAGCCTCAACCCTACCGTGTAGGAACCTGAATGTTACTTTGAGGAATTGACTTTTATTCAACAAGAAGCATGAGTCAGTGGAAGTTTGTTTAGGACCAGTAAAATGTGTAATTACAGCTATGTGCCAAGATGAACGCTTCCACAAGGTATCAGATGGGTTGGTGGTAAGAAAAATGTGAGAACCAGAGAGATCGGCTAGGGAAGCATGACAATAATCAACATAAATCAGGCTATTGGGGATAGGAATGGAGCAGAAGAGCCAGATTTGAACTGAGAGGAGGGACTTGGCAATTTGTCAGATAGAGAGACAAAAGAGAAAAAGAGGTTCAAAGTTGATTTCAAACTCTTGAGTCTAGACAATGGAAAAGCAGGCAATACCAGACACAGAGACAGGAATCCTGAGAGGGCCTGTGTCAGGTGGTGGTGTTTGAGGGAGGAGAGGTGGGCTAGTAGAGTCTGTGAGTGAAAAAGCTCAATTATTCAAATAAAAATTACAGATAACACAGATCAAATTATTCCTATGTGCCAATCACATTACAAAATCCACCTCTGTAGCACTTACTACACCACCAAGAGGTACCGTCTATTATCCTCCCATTTTATAGACAAGGAAGCTGAGGCTAAAGTCACTTGTCCACATTCACACAGCTGTTCTGGGTGGCAGGGGTGGGATTTCCCCCAGTGTGAATTCAGTAGGTGGAACCTGAGGTGGGAGAGAGAGAGAGAGAGAGAGGGCACTGAGCTCTCTGTGACCACGGGGCAGTACACATTGGGAGGCTGATCACACCTCCTGGCCCTGGGATGGGATGAGGTCATCAAGGGAAATGACCTACAGAGGGGAGAGTTGAGAATCAAGAATGGAAATGGGAAAATGGACAGGCAGAAGCAAGAAGAGAAACCAGAGGGGGAGACTAAGTAGGAGTAGCTAACAGGAGAAGTGGATAGAGTACAGCATCACAGAATAAGGTGGAAACATGTTCTAGAAGAGAACAAGAAAGGTGTCAAGTGCTGTAAAGAGAGGTCAAGTAAAGAAAGTATGTTAAGGCCAAGAGATTGTTTCTTATTGGTTCATTGGTCAGGTTAATAATCATCATGTTTCCCTGAGGGTTCCCAGGCATCCACAGTGCAGAAGGCAGAGTAACGTGAAGGAACAGCACACACAGAATTGTACCGGAGACCAGTCCAGAAAGGTAGAGGGGAATGTGTATTGTGGCTTCCATGTTTCAAAGATGCAAAGCTGTAACATGGCAGGTATCATCATTAGGTTGCTTGAAACCCACAGGGTGTCATTCCAGTCTAGCTAAAGCCTCAGGATCATGGTAGGTTAACAAATTGGTGTTTAGTTTGAACACATAATCTGGGAGAGCCTTGACTCCAGTGCACAGGGGCCCCTAAGATCATTTGCCGAAGATCCAGATCTGATTTCAAGCTCTCCTTTCAGGCTCCAGCACCAGGAAGCACGGAGTATGGCCATTTCCAGAATTAGCTACAGCCCTCGTTCATCTAGAACTACTCAAATACGACTTCATTATACACATTGGCAGAATTTACAAACTAAGACAATCCCCTTCAACTTTGCTAGTTGCTAAGTCGTGTTTCAGCTTGAGCTGCCCAGTTTCTGAAACTCGGGGAATTTAAGATGATCCCCTTTGGAAGAGGAGAGCTTTCTTTCCTTTTCCTTGGTTAAATAATAAATGAACTGACATCCAGGTCACTATGACTGAACTCCCGTCAGGGGCTTCATGGCTTCGAAGCGAGTGTTCTAGAGAAGAGGAATAGGATGTACTGGTAGATTTTAGAAAGGGTAGAATGTTAAATTTAAAGGAACATGAAAAAACCATCCTGCGTGGTCACATCTCATTGAGGTTTTGATTTCTGTTTCCCTGATGCCGAGTGATATTGAGCATTTATTCGTGGGTCTCTTGGCAATTTGTATGTCTTCTCTGGAGAAATGTCTGTTCATGTCTTCTGCCCCTTTCTTGACTAGATTATTTGTTCTTTGGGGGTTGAGTCTGATGCATTCATTTTGGATACTAACCTTTTATTTGATAAGACATTTGCAAGTATCTTCTCCCGTTCTGTTGGTTGTCTTTTGGTTTTGTCGACTGTTTCCTTTGCTGTGCAAAAGCTTTTTATCTTGTTGAAGTCCCAATAGTTCATTTTTGCTTTTGTTTCCCTTGTCTTTGAAGACTTGTCTAGCAAGAAATCGCTGCAGCCAAGATCAAAGAGGTTGCTGCCTGTGTCTCCTCTGGGATTTTGATGAGATCCCACCTCACACCAGTCAGAATGCTTAAAATTAACAAGTCGGGAAACAACAGATGTCCGTGAGGATGTGGGGAAGGAGAACCCTCTTAGACTGTCAGTGGGAACGCAGGCTGGTACAGCTATTCTGGAAAACAGTACGGAGGTTTCTCAGAAAGTTAAAAATAGAGCTGCCCTATGACCCAGCAATTGCACTGCTAGGTATTTACCCCGAGGATACAAATACAGTGATCCGAAGGGGCACCTGCCCCCCAGTGTTTATAACAGCTATGTCCATAATTGCCAAACTATGGAAAGAACACAGATGTCCATCAACAGATGAATGGGTAAAGAAAATGTGGCATATACATACAATGAAATATTACTCAGCGATCAAAAAAAGAAACCTTGGGGCGCCTGGGCAGCCGGCTCAGTGGGTTAAGCCGCTGCCTTCGGCTCAGGTCGTGATCTCAGAGTCCTGGGATCGAGTCCCGCATTGGGCTCTCTGCTCAGCAGGGAGCCTGCTTCCTCCTCTCTCTCTGCCTGCCTCTCTGCCTGCTTGTGATCTCTCTGTCAAATAAATAAATAAAATCTTTAAAAAAAAAAAAAAAGAAACCTTACCATTTACGATGACTTGGGTGGACTTAGAGGGCATTATGATAAGCTAAATATGTCAGAAAAAGACAATTATCATGTGATTTCCCTCACATGTAGAATTTAAGAAATAAAACAGAGGGGAAAGGAGGGAAAAATAAAATAAGATGAAATCAGAGAGGGAGACAAACTGTAAGAGACTCTTAACTCCAGGAAACAAACTGAGGGTTGCTGGAGGGGAAGTGGGTGGGGGGAGGGGGTAACTGGGTGATGGGCATGAAGGAGGGCACGGGGTGTTCTATGCAACTGATGGGTCACTAAACTCTACCTCTGATAATAATAATACACCACACATTAATTAATGGACTTTAAACTAAATTTAAAAAATCCTACACAAGCCCTTTTTGCATATGAGTAAAATGAGGCCCAGAAAGGTTTGCTCAAGCCTTGGAGCTAATTAGTACCACTACTAGGACTGGAGCATCCATTGACCCAGTTCTCCTTCCGCTATACTACTCAAGAAACAGTTAACTGGCCCGTGGATGAGCTAGCATTCTAGCATGCTAGAATCATCTGATACATCCTGCCGTCCCCCCAAGTGTACACTCTGCCGTGGGCGAGCGAGCAGAGAAGGAGACTGTTAGACCCGCTCTTCAAAACATGTCGAGCAAATACCCAAGGAGTCTCAACAAATAACAGAAGCTTTGGGGAAAACTGTCCAGGCTTTGGAATATTCACTCTTGGGTTTTGGGGGGTTTCCCCACAGTTTTATGGAGATATAATTGATATCACTCTTGGTTTTAATCCTGGCTTCATCCCCTCTGGTTCGTGACATTGGACAAGTTTTCTATTTGCCGCTGTAATAAATTGCCATAAGCCTAGTGGCTTAAAATGACACAGACTTATTCTATGACAGTTCTAGAACAAGTCCAAAATGTGTCTCGCAGATAAAACCAAGTGTTGGGGGCACCTGGGTGGCTCAGTGGGTTAAGCCTCTGCCTTCAGCTCAGGTCATGATCTCGGGGTTCTGGGATCGAGCCCCACATCGGGTTCTCTGCTCAGCAGGGATCTTGCCTCCCTCCCCTCTCTCTGCCTGTCTCTCTGCCTACTTGTGATCTCTCTCTCTCTCTGTCGAGTAAATAAATAAAATCTTTAAAAAACAAAACAAAACAAAACAAAACAAAACAAAACAAAACAAAACAAGTGTTGGCAGAGGGTTTCCTTCAGGAGCTTGGAAGGAGAATCCATTTTCTTGTTTTTTTTTTCCAGCTTCTAGAGGCTGCCCACATTCCATGGCCCCTTCCTGCCACTACTCTAATCTCTTGCTTCTATATCCCACTGCTGACTTTGACCTTGCCTCCCTCTTATAGGGGATTACATGTGATTACACTGGGCCCACCCAGATAACTCAAGATAATCTCCCCATCTCCAGATTTTTCACTTAATCACATCAGCAAAGTTTCTCCTGCCATACAAGGTTCTGTGGATTAGGATGTGGGCATCTTTGGGGGCCAGTATTCTGCTTCCCCAAACTCTATTAGGCTGAAAGATGAACTCTGGAGATAGTAATTTCAATCAAATAGTGCTTAGATATCACTTCCTCCAAGAAGAGGTCCGTGGCACCCCACCCTGGCTTGGGGTCTCCTCCTATGTGCTCCCACAGCAATCTAGGCTCACCTCTCTGCCCTTGTAATACTGCATTATAAAATTGATCTTGATCATATCTTCCACACTAGACTACAGTTTTGGAGGGCTGGCACTATGCACAATTTATTTTTTCATATCTCCTGTCTCCAACAGTGTCGGGCACATGGGAGTTGCTTAATAAAGATTTGCTGTCATGAGGATTAAATGAGACCCC
Organism: Lutra lutra; assembly: GCF_902655055.1. Lineage (NCBI taxonomy): Eukaryota > Metazoa > Chordata > Mammalia > Carnivora > Mustelidae > Lutra > Lutra lutra. Next base: position 7,100,413 of record NC_062291.1, on the reverse strand, counting down.
ACAAAATACCCAGTGGTATCTGGCTCAAATTGGTGTTCAGTATATCATGGATGCTTTTGCTAACACCCATATTCCCAAGAAAGTGGGAGACTTTCTTTGGCTGACAAGTAAAATGTCTCCATCCCTAACAGGAAAATGCAAGATTGCTTATCTTCTGGCTCAGAGAAAAAGACCCTGTGGGGCAATTAGAAGAAATGTCTTGGTTCACCTTTTCTGTTTTCATTATTAACATTGTTTTGCCCAGAAGCCAGCATACATTTGCTGAAGAAAGAGGAAAGAGTGCTGGCAGACTTCCAAGGGCCAAGTGGGACACAAGCCTGTAAAGAAGGAAGAAACACGCTACCTCCAGTTCTCCACCCCAAACAGGGAGAACAGAAATGCAACCTGGGTCTGTCTCTACCCTTTCAAATGCTGTGAACTCTTGGCTTCTGTCTCTTCCCCTCTCAGTGGGCCACAGTTTGCTTTTCTCTGTATGTTTGCACCTGGTACAGTGGAGGGATGAGAAAATGGGCAGTGCACCTTGTCATTCCAGGCAACCTCATGGCCCTGGATTCACTGGATTCTTGGAGTTACTGTCCTGCCTTATGCAAGTCATGCCTCTGTCAGTTTCTCTATCTATAAAATGCATGACTCACCTCACAGATGCCCAGAAATTCAAAGACTTTGTGTTCCTGTCATTAAATGGGAAGAGTTAAAATTAAAAAGGCTGCCAAAGACCTACCTATCAGACTATTATTAGACCAAAGCTGAAGTCAAGACCAAAGCAAGCTTTGATTTCGTTTCAAAGCATGGAGCAGGGGACTCAGTGCCAACTCTACAGGTAGACGCTGTTAAGAGGGAGCCTGCCTACCTCTGTGACTTGGAATCAGATTCAAACATGTCTTGCCATAGGGACCGTGATTCCCCTACAGGTACACAGGGTAGGACTTGAACCTGAAGCCTTGCCTCTCTGGCCAACCGGTAGCATACACTGATTGCAGGAATAGCCATGGCGTGATTGGAATACCCACCATTTTGATGACTAGGTGGGGTCATGTGGTCTGGAGAAGAAACTTTTCGATGATTTGTGAATGTTCTTCTGTGAAGAGTATAACAAAGAAACAAACATGAAACCGACCTCAGTTTTGCATTCAACACGATGCTCTCCTGCAGAACTGTCGGGCCACCATGGACTTCCTGGAGACCACTTGCTGGGTTTTATTTCTCTTTAAACCCCCATCTTGAAGTAGTTTATGCTTGAATAAATGTTGACTGATTGATTAAATATTCAAAATCAACTCGTGAATCAAACACTAGTTCTATTGTCTGTTGCAGGGATCAAAGGGAACTAGAAGACATAGTCTTTGCCATTCATGGAAGCAAGTAGAGCAAACAAAAAGGCAAAGGGACTTGGTACAAGTGACAACAATTTGCATTCTACATGAAACTGATGCAATTTGGTAACATGAGTCACTCATTTACTCTCTCATTTTTATCATCTAGCAAACATTTTGTAAGTAACTTCCTTCTGTGAGACAAAGAGGGAGCAGGTGATGTTAGCTAGCCTGCAGAGCCTGGGGCTCCCCATGGGCTACGCTTCTAGATCACCCAGAGAGCTGGCCTGGCTGCCACTTCTCTGGGCAAGCTCAGCTGATGGGAAAGGCCAAGGTCATCATACATCTTGAAAATAGTATCTGTGGTAGTTCAAAATCTGTCACAGAGAGGTGAATAGATATCCTTTCCCATTATGCTCCCACCTCCCTGGGGTCAAGGTGCAGCAAGCCATGCCTCCCAGAAGCTCTTGACCTCGGCCAATCACATCATAATAAAAACAACACATTCCTTGAATGCTTGCTGTGTGCCGAGGTAAGTGCTTTGGGCTTATTATCTTATTTAATCCTTATAGAGACCTATGAAGTAAGACAATCATCATTGACATTTTCCCTGAAAGCAACCCAAGGCTCCAGGAGGTAGAGTCACATGAAATCTGACAGAGAGATGTTCGGATCAGTCTCCAGAGGCTGCACGTCCTTCTTAACTTCTCTGGGCCTCAGTTTCCTAGGGGCAAAGTGGGACCACAAACACCTCCCCACAGGAGTGTCGCATAGACCTTGTGACATAATGCATAAAGTCGGCGTTCCACAAAGTCAACTTTCATTAGCAGATTTTACCTATTCTCATAGTAGTGGAAATGGTTACATTTTAATAAAGGACTATAAAGGGAGAATGTGTGTGTGTTTGTATGAGTGTTTATATGTGTCCTGTGAGAAAGGACAATAATGACTAAGTCATAAATTAGAACACTGGTAGAAGAAATTTTGTGGACTTGAATGTGAGACTGGAAAAAAATTTCTTTGTGCCTCAAATCCTATGGCATACAATAGTTCTTCAAGATGGTTTTCATTTTAATTTAATGATCACCACAATAAGTCTAGCTAACATCTATTATCACACAGTTACAAATTCTTTTTTTTCTTATGATGAGAACCTCTAAGATCTACTCTATTAGCAATTTTTAAATGTAACATATGATATTATTAACTATTGTCACTATGCTGTACATTATATTCCCATGGCTTATTATTTCATAACTGGAAGTTGGTACCTTTAGACTTTCTGCACCCATTTCATCTGTTCCCTAACCTGGCCAGCAACCTCCCTCCTGTTCTCTATGTCTATGAATTGTTTTTTGTTTTGTTGTTGTTGTTGTTTTTTTTTTAAGATTCCACATATAAGCATGATCATATTGAATTTGTCTTTCTCCATCTGACCTGTTTCATTTCACATAATGCCCTCAAGGTCCATACATACAACAAAAGGCAGGATTCCCTTCTTCATTATGGCTGAATAATATTCCATTGTGTGTAACATATACAATAATAGACACATTCCATTATGGTATATATTTATATATATATATATATGCATGTTATATATCTATATAGATATTATAGATAGATAATATATATCCAGATAGATATTATATATCACATTTTCTTTATCCATTCATCCATTGGTGGACACTTAGGTTGTGTTTACATGTCTTAGCTATTGTAAATAAGGCTGCAATAAAAAAAGAAAAAATAAGGCTGCAATAAACATAAAGGTGTAGGTACTGTTTTGAGTTGGTGGTTTCATTTTATTCAGATAAATATTCAGAAGTGGGATTGCTGGATCATATGGTAATTCTATTTTTAATATTTTGAGGAGCCTCCATATTGTTTGCCATAGTGGCTACACCAATTTATACTCCCACCAACAGTGCACAAGGGTTCTCTTTCTCCAAGTCCTTGCCAGCCCTTGTTTGTTATTGTCTTCTTGGTAAGAGACATTCTAACAGGTGCAAGGTGATATCTCATTGTGGTTTTGATCTGCATTTCCCTGATGGCTAGTGATGTTCAGCACCTTTTCATAAACCTATTGGCCATCTGTATGTCTTCTTTGGAAAAATGTCTATTCAGGTCCTCTGTGCATTTTTAATCAGATTTTTAATTAAATTGTATGAGTTCTCTATATATGTGAGATATCAATCCCTTATCAGATATATGATTTGCAAATATTTTCTCCCATTCTGTAGGTTATTTTTTTCATTTTGTTGATGATTTCCTTTGCCATGCTGAAGCTTTTTAGTTTGATGTTGTCCCACTTGTTTACTTTTACTTTGGTTGCTTTTGCTTTCAAAGTCATATCCAGAACAAATCATCTTCAAAACTGATGTCAAGGAGTTAACTGTCTATGTTTTTTTTTCTACGAGTTTTATGGTTTCCAGTCTTTCATTCATGTCTTCAATCCATTTTGAGTTTATTTTTGTGTATGGTGTAAGAGGGCAGTTTCATTCTTCTGCATGTGGTTGTCCAGTTTTCCCAACACCATTTACTCAAGAGTCTGTTCCTTCCCCATTATATAATCTTGCCTCCTGTGTTGTAAATTAATTAATCATATAGGTATGGGTTTATTTTTTGGCTCTCTATTCTGTTCCATTAATCTATGTGTCTGTTTTTATGCCAATGTTATACTGTTTTGATTACTACAGCTTTGTGATATAGTTTGAAATCAGGAAATGTGATTCCTCCAGGTTGGTTCTTCTTTCTCAAGATTGCTTTGGCTGTTTGGGGTCTTTTGTGGTTTCATAGAAGTTTTAGGATTTTTTTTTGAGTTTTAGGATTTTTTGTTCTTTCTGTGAAAAATGCTGTTGGAATTTTGATAGGGATTACTTTCAGTAGTATGGACATTTTAATAACACTAATTCTTCGAATCCATGAGTATGAAATAGTTTTTCATTTATTTGTGTCTTCTTAATTTTTTTCATCAGTGTCATAGTTTTTAGTGTATAGGTTTTTCACTTTCTTGGCTATTTTTATTCTTACGTGTTTTATTCTTTTTGGTGCAATTATAAATGGGATTGTTTTCTTTATTTCTCTTTCTGATACTCCATTATTAGTGTAAGGAACACAACTAATTTCTATATATTGATTTTGTATCCTGAAACTTTACTGAATTTATTAGTTCTAACAGTTGTGGGTTTTGTTTTTTTTTTCAGTTATGGGTTTTTATGGGGTTTTTTTTTGGTGGAATCTTTAGGGGCTTTTTTGTTTTGTTTTGTTTTACATATAATATGTTGCCAACTGCAAATAGAGATAGTTTCAATTCTTCCTTTCTGCTTTTAATGCCTTTTTTCTTTTTCTTACTTAATTGCTCTGGCTAAGACTTCTAATACTATGTTGAATAAAAGTGTCAAGAGTGAGCATCCTTGTCCTATTCCTGATCTTAGAGTGAAAGCTTTTAGATAAGTAATATTTTAATGGAATATTTCCAAAAGATCAAACTGGCCAACTATGGCCTCTGGGCAGCCACCTGTTTTATGTACATAAAGCTTTAACTTCTAATATAAAAGCAGAATTCTTAATTACACTCCTATACCAGCAAGCATATAAAATGGTTCTAGAATATTTCTGGGTCAATAAGATGTTCATATTCCTAGGATTGTATATTTTTTCTTTGATTGTCCTATTCAGGTCATCATTATCCAGCTTTGGATATAACTTCAAAAAATATAACATAACACAAAATATACACAAAAATCTTTCTCTAAGATGACTAACTGATAAAGCAAGTCTTGGCTCTGTTCTCCAAAGTTACATAAGGAAGCTACAAAATAAAGCTATATAGTAACATTCTTTTACAGGAAAAGTGTTTTTGTTGTGGGTTTTTTGGGGGGGAGATGTTTTGTTTTGTTGAGAGAGAGAGAGCGCATGAGTAGGGACCAAGGGGCAGATGGAGAGGGAGAGAGAGAATCTTAAGCAGGCTCCATGCCCAGTGTGGAGCTTGGCAAGGGGCTTGATCTCACAACTCTGAGATCATGACCTGAGCTGAAATCAAGAGTCAGGTGCTTAACCAACTGAGCCACACAAGTGCCCCGGAAAAGTGTTTTACAATATACTTTCAATCTTCAGAATTACAAAGGGAGTGTGGGGAAGACCCTTACAGTTTTCCTTGTCCCACAGGTGCCCCATTCAACCATGGAGCATTTATAACATGTGAGAGTTCCATTGATACTTACACAATTTGCAATCTCCTCCCTAATATGCTCATTCTAAAACAAGAGATATTTATAGGAATTGTGTACACATCAAAATAGTGCCACCCTGCCATACTCAGCTTGGAACTCAGTTCCAAACACTAGCATTTAACAGAAAAACCAAATTTTCTTTATAGGGCTAACTGGAATCTTGACCCCATTAAAAAGTTATTTCTTTCTTTAGTAATGCTTTAGGTCTTGGCAATGTTAACAGACAATATATTGTGAATGCATTTTTGTCTCTAGGAGAAAGTCAGGGAAAGGTAAAGAAAGTGTTTTATGAAGGACAATGTGGCAGACTTCCTCAAACAGAAGGATTTCTCCCCATTTAAGGTGGTTCCCCCATTATCGATAGTTTGACCTTGGGCAAGTCACTTATCCGTGTGTCAGCTCTGTCATATCAAAAAATGAAAACGACCTCCTGGTACCCTTGTGAGGAGTCAAGAAATCAGTACAAGGAAAGCACTTTGAATATACAAAGCACATAGTAGGTGCTCAATAAATCATAGCTCTTGTTAGCTGTTAGAGATCGGCCAACCAAGCCTAGGGGAGGTCTGAAGGCAATGGGTACAAAGTTGACAACCATGAAGGAATGATAACTAAAGGGGGTGCTAACTACATCTAACTTTCTCTCACTCCAGCTGAGAACAAATGTAGGGGTTTCTCCAGAATCCACTTTGGGGCTGCTGCTCTGTGCATCCTACATGCTCTTGGGGACAGGGGGTGATGACTCCAAAACCTAGAATTGCCGCCCTGGTCTCTGGACCCATTTCTCCTGGGCAGGAACCAAGAGGTTTGCAAGACAAGCACCTCAGACCCAGCATATCTCCAGCATTACGTGTCACCTCACTCCCTCAAGCTCGCCGAACCTGCTTCCCTGGTGTTCTCCTGGTGGATGGAATTCCATCATAACTGCATCTGCCAAGCTATGGACTCTCCCCTTTCCTCAGCAGCCTCCCGGCCAATCTGCTCCACATTTAATCAGTAACCAGGTCCTGCTGGTTCCAGCTCTTCAAGGTTCTCAAAACTGACTCTCTCTCTCTCTCTCTCTCTCACTGTTACCTCTGCCCCAGGTCAGATCCTCGTGTTTATCTCATTGTCCCGCCACTGCTCACCTCCATTAAAACCAAGTGATCCCTTCAAAATCCGAGCTCACAACCAGGCTTCCAGGGCCCTCCTTGGTCAGCCCCTACCCATCTGAATTCTTTTCCTGCGTTTTCTGATGTGCACTTCATTTTCTAAACTGCTGTTTCCCTGCCCACAGACGGTTGCTTTTTCAAGCCCATATCTAGGCTCAGGCTGTTCCTCTGCCCGTAATGCTCTCCTCTTCTTCATCTGGCTCAGATCAAATCCCATGTCCTCCAGGAAGCATCCTGGATCTTCCTTTCTCTCACACTAGTTTAGACCCCCTTTCCCTGGGATATGCTCTTTGTCTTGTATTTGCTACACAGGACAATCATGCTTCCATCCCTAGACTGTGAGCTCCTGGAAGATAGGCAGTGCTGTATGTTAAACGTCTTTGTATCCTGAGTGCTTAACATAGTGCCTGGCACCTCACGAATAAATAGGGACCAAGTGACTGTTTACTGAGCCTTCCTCCGGCCCCACTCACAACAGAACGCCATTGGGAGAAACTAGGTTAGTATTAGAGGTCATGCCCTAATGTGGGGGAAACCGTTCAAACACTGCACAAACAGCCTAAAATCACAGATATTCATTCCAGAGCAGCAGAAGGCAATTCAGAAACCAGTCTCAGGAGTAGGGCATGGGAGGGATCAGAAGGGGCCTGGCAGAGGCTCAGAACAGAAAGAGAGCCGCCAGGATGGACAAGTCACCAAGGTTTGGCAGCTGCCTCGCCATATTGCTGTGCTAGAGGCTTCCAGGCCACCCAACCAGAGGAAAAGTAAAAAGGTTATTCACTCATTCAGCCAATGGTTATTGAACAACTACTAATGTGGCAAGCACTGAACAATGAACTAAAAAGGCCTTGTCTCTTCCCACCCAGCCGAGCCGGGGGCGGGGAGATAGAAAATACCAACACAATCAAAGAAAAGTGTAATTACACAGAGTAATGAGAAGCGAGGAGAGAAGAAACAGGATGCTGTGAGAGAAAATAGCAGGGCAGGGAAGGGCTCTCTCTAAGGATGTGGTTTTCAAGCTGAAGTCGGCAAAGGCAGGAAGGAGCAGGAGCCCACAGGCCCCTGGGGACTGGCCTGGGCAAGGCACTGGAACAGCCTGGCGTGGCTTCAAAAAGGTGGGCAAGGGAAAGCAAGGCCTGACACCATTTGCTGGGGAGGTTGGCAAACGCAGCATAGGGGATTCAGATTAAGGCGTTTTGATTCAGTTCCATGGATGGTGGTTGAGGAAGAGGTTGAAGAGAGGGCGTGATGTAGTGATGGGATGTGGTTTCCGTTCACAGGAGGACGTCCAGGCTGCTGGGTGGAGATGGGACCCCAAGGGAGGTCGGGAAGAAGGGAGAGCACAAGGAAGTGGCTGGGACTCTACTGAACGCTCCCCTTTGGGGCTTTCGGTAATGTGTCATTTACCCTGTTTTACAGCACAGGGAAACTGAGGCTGGGAGCTGGAAAGTGGACCCAGGTCTGTTCTGTCCCAGAGTAGGAGCTTAGCCCCCTACTGTGGGCCCTTGCGCTTGGTTAACTAACTTCCAGATGGGCAAAGATGAAAAAGAATGATACTACCCACGTTCAGCGAGGTGGCAGGGGAGAGGGGGAGCTTGCATCCGCTGCAGATGAGAAGGCAAACTGGTGCAGTTTTTCTAGAAGAAAGCCTGTGCCTTTAAGACGTGTGTCCTCTGAGAGGCCCCCCCCTTCCCAGTTTTAGGTATCCTTATGAAAACAAACCAACTATTGAACAAAGTTGTCTGAACAAGTGTTGTGTCTCAGTATCTGTGACAGCAAAATAGGGCATTAATAAAATAGACTCCAGTACTACACAGTTAATGACTGATAATTTATTGGTGCAGAAAGACTACACCATATTGTCTAGTGAGAAAATTAGGTCACCAAATGATGCGGCATGATTCTGTTTTGCAATGTATGTTTGTATACAGAGAAAAAATTCTGGAAGGATCTACATCCGGACATTAAGAGTGGCTATTGTCAGGGAGGAAAATTTTTTCCTTCCACTCTTTTAGGTTCTGTGGTCTCACAGCAAAAATTATAGAAGGCAGATAACTGGAGAAAAGCACGTTTAATTATATATGTACGAAAGCCCTACAAAGACAAAGCAAATCATGGACAAGTCAGGCAGTTGAGGTTTCTATAGCCTCCAAAGCTAAGGAATGGGAGAGGGGCCTGGGCCTCAAAGGTGGGGAGGGTAACTCATAGGACTTTAAAGACAGATCTTTGGTAATTGGATGTTCACCCCGGTATATGGTCTTTCAGATAAAAAGTTTTCTCTGATAAAAGCCATCTTTCTTGGTCAGACCACCTATCTAAATTCTTTAGGGTAGTTCAGTTTTTAAGAAAAGCTTTCACTTTTCTTTAATCCACTGGGCCTCGATGACCTTCTACCCAAAATAATCGACATGCCAAAGCGGCGCATTTTGAAGATGTTGATCTGAACCCCCTTCCCTAGCTCTGGAAGATGGAAAACCTGAAGGTTTTGGATGTTGGCTGCTGCTGTTTTTTTCCAGGTGGTATATAATTTTACTAAATCAAAAATTTTTATTCTTTATTAAAGCAGAGCATATATATGGAAAAGGGCGCACATCCTATATTCACAATGTGATGAGTGATCACTAACGGAACACACTCATGTAAAAAACGCATAGATCAAGAAATAGAACATTCCCAGCGTCCTAGAAGCCCACTTTGCAATATCGTGTTAAACCCACCGTATTGTGCTAAGCTTCTTTCACTCAATGTGACTTCGTGCAGTTCTTCCAAGAGACGGCACTGAGTTATAACAAGTTAAAGGTATTAATCGTTGAAAATCTTAGAATGTTAACACCGTGTCTGTGGTAAATATGATACCTCAAAATGATAATCACCACGTCACCTTATAAAGCACTTCCCGTAGACTCTAGCTCTAAGCATTATTATCATCCTCACTTAATCAACAAAGGACCAGGGGTACAGGGGGTAAGTCACCCTGCCCCAGCTCACACACAGAGCTAGTAGGTGGCACAACCAGGACAGCTTCATGCTACAGCCATGCCCTTTCTGCCCTACTTTATGGGATTGAGAGCAAAGGTAGCAGTGGATTAAATGTCAGGAATAACTTGTCCACCACTAGACTCTTTAATTTTTTTATTTTTTTTAAGATTTTTTTTTATTTATTTGACAGACAGAGATCACAAGTAGGCAGAGAGGCAGGCAGAGAGAGGGGGGAAGCAGGCTCCCCACTGACCAGAGAGCCCGATGCGGGGCTCCGTCCCAGGACCCTGGGAGCATGACCTGAGCCAAAGGCAGAGGCTTTAACCCACCGAGCCACCTAGGCACCCCACCACTAGGCTCTTTAAACATTGAGGCAATTACCAGGGAAGGTGGTTTCAGCTCTCTTTCTGAAAACCATCTAGAATAGAGTACACAGACGCTTCTAGTTCAGAAGATGAATGTCTTATCAACACTCAACCAGTTTCAATATTAATAATCTCTCGCAAGAATTTCCTTCACTAAAAATCTCTGGTGACATTTCTCATTTAACCCTACTATCTGTGGTACCTTCATTATTACAGTTTATAGTTGGTATACATCTATGCCTCCTTGTCATGTGGATTTCATATTTGCATATGTCCACTTTCCAGCTTTGGGAGTAATATTGATTTCAGCCTCTTAGTAATCACATGTGAGAGTTTTAGTTCTCATTCACAGATGGGAAAGCTGGGTCCCACTGTCAGATAGCTGGTTTCACAGGACTGGGGCAGGACTCGGGTCTCTGGCTTACAGCTCACAGCCAGCTCGACCACACAGCCCTGCATTAGGTGAGAAACTTCTTTTTTCTACCGGGAAACAAACAGTCATGGTCCCAGTTGTTAATAAAACTGTGAGTGGTTTTTTTCCCCCCCAAGAAAAGTAGAAACACATGAATTAGCTTTATGTATCACAAAATCTTATCTCACTCTAAGATCTAGAATGATCCTCCTTTAAATACTGTGATTCTAGGTGTCTGTAACACATTTCACAATCCAGTACACTTCGTAGAGATTTCAAAAGAAATCAGGTGAATTAGCAGGGAAAACAAGAACGTATCACCTCAAATATTTACTTAAGCACGAACACAGGTGTCCTTGTCTTATAGATCAGAGCTGTCAGCTGTGAAAAGCTGAACTCCTCTCCTTCCCATCCCTACTTCTCCCCTGGACATTATGTCTTTTGTATCAATTTTATTTTTTTAAAAAGTAAACAATTCACATCTGTAGTATTTCTGCCTCTGAGTCTAGCGTCAGATACGGTGCCTGTGGAAGAATTTAGGACACTGTTTCCCCAGGAAGTGCACTCTGCATTCCTCTGGTTACCTTTCAGTAATCCCCAAACTAGAGGGACTATTTTTCCTGACAAAAGACACAATATCTGCAGGTCAGAGAACAGTTGATAAGCCTGTTTAGTTTCCCAAAGACTTTGGTGGCATTTACCCTCTTTTAATGTTTCCCAAGTCAGCCTTCCAGAACCTTGCCAGGACCCAGGTGGTCCCCGCTCTCCTCCCTGGAGGGTTTTCTCTGCCTCCTCTTTGAGAGCATCTGTGAATCTCCACTTTCACAGTTACCGTTTTATAAGTAGATGTGGAGAGTGGGGACATCTCTCAAGAAACAGATGAATGAGGTCCTGGAACTGTCACTTCTATGACATAAGGGAAATACTCAGCCTCAGGAGCAAATAAAGGGTCCCTCAGAGATCTGGATTAGCCCCCGTCTCAGCGGGGTGGGGGTCTAGGTGCACAGCTTGAGTGAATAGAGAGCTGGAGCACAACTCGGGCAGCGTCTGTGGTTATCATCCTCGGGTACCGAGGCTTCCCCTCTTTCTTTTTTAGTTTAATCGTTTGAAGTGCACAGTTCGGTAGCACTAAGTACATTCCCAATGCTGTGCGACCATCACCGCCATCTGTCTCCAGAACTTTCTCCTCTTCCCAAATGGAACTCTGTACCCATTAAACAATATCTCCCCCCTCCTCCCCAACCCTAGCTCGTAAAAACTGTCTTTCTACTTTCCATCTATCCGAACGTGTCTGTTCCAGGGCCTCACAGAAAGTGGACTCATACTTGGTGTATGGCTTATTTCATTTATCATAATGTCTTCGAGATCCGACAGAATTTTTTTCTTTTTAAAGCTGAATAATACTCCAGCGTGTAGATAAACCACATTCTATTTCATTTATCCATCTGTGGACACTTGGGCTATTTCCACCTTTTGACTATTGTAAACAATGTTACTATGAAAATGGCTTATAAATACCTTTTTGAGTCCCTGCTTTTAATTCTTCAGAGTATATACCCAGAAATGGAATTGCTGGATGGTATGGTTTAAGTTTTTGAGAAAGTGCCAAGTCCCCCCACCTTTTTTTTTAAGAGAGAGAGAGAGAGAGAGAGAGAGGGTGTGTGTGTGTGTGCACCTGCAGGGTTGGAGGCCAGAGTGAGAGAGAATCCCCAGCAGACTCCACGCTGAGCACAGAGCCCAGTCCGGGGCTGGATCCCTCCGCTCCGAGATCATGACCTGAGCCAAAACCAGGAGTCAAATGTTCAACTGACTGAGCCACTTTTTGAGTTCGAAGCATCTTAGGGTAAATCTAACTTCCTGTTTTTGACTTTACTGACCTGTTTATCTGGCAAAATCAGGACTCTCAGAAAGGATCGCTGCTACCGAAAATGTAAATCAGGCATTGTGGATGCTGCAGCCGCTCTCGCAAGCACTGATGTCCGTCGGTGCGTCAGAAGAAAGTTTAACTTGATGGTAGCAACCTGTAAAGGTCCTCTGTCTTCCAAATGAAGCATTTGCATCCTAGTCATTAACAAGGTCTCCTAAGTTCCTAACAGGGCCAAGATATATTTTCCTCCACAAAGCTTTCAGGGGGAAAACATTAATTCGGTTCATCAAGTTGTGGTAGGATTAAATGAGGCATGAGCCATGCAAGGCACAATTGGAGAGGGATGTCTTTATTTTCTTTTAAATTTTATTTATTTGAAAAAAAGAAAGAGAGAATGAACAGGGGGAGGGGCAGAGGCAGAGGGACAAGCAGACTCCTCGCCAAGCAGGGAACCCCGAGCAGGGAACCCCGAGCGGGGCTCAGATCCCAGGACCCTGGGATCATGATCTGAGTTGAAGTCAGATGCTTAACCCACTGAGCCCCCCCAGGCGCCCCGAGGGATGTCTTTAATGTATCAAAATACTTCGGGGCTTCTTTTAGGTGTCACAAAGTGAAACAAGCCAACAAACATCTCAAGGGAAAGAAGAATTTTCCTAGAGACTTTATTTCCACAGCTTTCAGGTGGTTTTCATGTTGGAAAGATAAAGAAGTTTCTTTTGGTCCCTTTGACCCTGACATCTCTGTTGGGTTTGTGTCCCTGAGTTATACTAGACCTGACACAAGGAAAGCAAGTACAGACATCTGCACTTGTCTCTGAGTGTGGCCGGAGGAGTCACGTGAGCCGATGACGGTAATAGCCATCACAGGGCAGAGTCGCAATCACCATTCATTATCAAGGACCTAACACACAGGGCACATAACATCTCAGAATACATTGACAGTTACTTGTTTAGAAACTAATGATGAAGACTGTGCCAGGTGTTTCAGTGCTCGGGCAGGCGTGGAAATTGAAAACCGTAAATGATGTGGTGACGTCTATTATAAGCATCTACTTTAAAAGCTGTTGTTCTAGGCTCCACCGTGATGTTATAATATGAATTACTTTAGCTCTCATCTGGAAAATAGTATTCTTGGTATCAATTTCCAGGTACAGCAACAATCCTAAGAGTTCTGAGCAAATACAGATAATATATAATAGTGACTCAACAAATATTTACTGCCCATCTACTATGATGTCTGTAGATACATATCACACACACACACACACACACACACACACAGAAAGCAGTCTAGTCTGTAGTTAAGAGCATGATACTGGAAGTGAAACAGGACTGGGCTCAAGTGCTGGTACCACCATTTAAAAGCAGTGCGACATTGGGCAAGTCTCAGGTTCCTTATCTGTAAAATGGGAACAAAAATACCTCCAGGGCAGAACCGTTGTGAAGATTAAAAACAACAACGCCTGTAAAGCACTAGCCCAGGCCCTGACTTAAATATTCAATAAAGGGGAGCGACTGATTGTTTTTATATGTACCTGCATATGGATTTGAAAGTAAAACTATAAATTCAGAAATCCATAAGAGGCGTGGGATTTAAAAGATGACAGCAGTTTTTAATCAAAAAGTCATTTCATGATGTATTTCTTTTTAATCCAAATTTTAAACTAGAAATACTAGCAGCTTTAAAAAGGAGAGAGCCAGATGTCAGCACAAAGGAAGGGTAAAAATCTGCACTACGAGCTAGGTGAAAGTTTGCGACCGGGTGGTTGGTGGCAGTGGCGAGGCTCAGGATTCTCTTTCTCATGGTTAGCTTCGTTCTCTGTCCTCCAGAGGCTGCAGAATTCTCAAATTCAGAGTAATGACGATCCTTTCCGGGACAAACGTAGGCCCTCCCCCTCTGCAGGAGAATCAGGGTGCCGTGACTCATAGGAGCCACCACGAAATCACTAACTGGAAATCCTTGCTGCAGCCCCACTGCAAAGGAATTGGGCTTGATTTGCCAGATGCCCCATGTGATCTGAATGTGGCCACCTGCCAAGGAGCCAGGGGCAGAGAGGGCCACTCGCTTTCCTGGCAACACAGACATTGCCTAGCTCCATCACCAAATGCAAAAGCAGCCTTGGGCAGACTCGCAGCCATTTCCAATGACAGTTTGGCTTGGATGAGGGTAGTTTCAGTGCCCGTGTTTGGTGCATCGCCTCTTTCGGCAGTTCACCCGTTCTTCCACGGGGAGGCTGTGTTCTGAGGTTCTTGCGGTCCATGGAGCTACCGCCTTCCCCATCTGCTCCCGTATCTTCCTCTGGTGACATCAGACCGTGCCGCAGGCTTTGCCTTTGACATCTCTTAGGCTGTTTGACTCAACTGTGCGTGTTCTTACGTTGCCAGAATGATCCTCCCCTAAGCTGAACGGAAGCCAGAAGTTAACTACAAACAAGTGCCGAAGATTGCTTCGCAGCGTGGAGAACCTGTTTCTCTGCAGCTGACCCAGAGGCTGGTTGCTAATCAGCCTGCCGTGGGGCTCCCAAAGGAAAGAGTTCCTCGTTCACCTGGAGGAGGGAATCACCGTGCAGGTAGGTGACCATGTTTCTGAGACTTCCTGGTCGCCAGCTGAGCGTGTGTGCTGCTCTGGTGGGCCGGCTGGGGACAGGCTGAGAACTCGAGAACCGCTGAGTCAGGGGATCAGCAGATGGGGTCCTGGCAGCGCTGGGGCTCCTGGGAGCTGGTCCCGACAGGCTGCTTGCTCAGAGAGTGGTCGGGTACTGTGCAGAAAGAGGAGGAGAATGAAGATACGCCTGTGGAGTGGGCTGAGCCAAAGACCCTCGCTAGAAAGACTGCAGCTCTGGTTCTTGGATGCCAGGAAACTGACATGGTTGGTCTGGGGCATGTCGTTAACTCCAAGGACTCATTTAATAAACGGGTGCAGGTGGACTCCCGGGTGCCTGAAACCCAGCAGACCCCAAGGGCACTCACTCTTTCTCTCTCTCACCCCTTGCTGCTAGTCCCCGTCTGACCTCCAGCCTCTGTTATATCCCTAGTCTGTGCTAAGGAGATTTCAAGTCTCTCCCTGCTCCTCTATCTTGGAGGCCAGACGCTGGTGTGTGAGGAAGAGGGAGTGGGCATAGAGCTATGGACAGGAGTGGGGAATTATGAAGGGGACAAGTCCCACAGCTGCAGTTGTGGGGGAGGGAAGGGGAGGTGGGGAGTCTGGAGGAGATTCGAAGGAGTGCTCAGAGGAGCCAGAATGCCCACCCAGCTGGGAGGCAACTGAGGATCTGCGGAAGACAGGATTCTAGAGAGCGGGAGTCGAGAACGAGCCCCGGCTAGGATCATGGTTGTGTGGGTCTTGAGCAACTGTTCTGAGCCGGGACGTGGAGAGCCTGGGGATGGGTCAGGCTGGCTGGGGGATGGATGAAGCCAACCCCGAAGCCTGGGAGCCACCCCCACCGCACGAGCCTCCTCTTCCCCACTTCTAAGTGTTTCCCAAAAACCTTTGAATGGCCCCTTCCCTCCCACATCCTCTCAGCTGGGCCCTCGTGATCTCTCCCTTGGCTCATTGCAATGGTCTTACCACCAGAGTCCCTGCTTCTCATGTCTTCCCCCTCCAATCCGTTCCTCACACAACTGCCAAACATCATCTTTCCAAAATGCAACCTTGGTCACGTCTCCAAGCTTAAAAGATTCCAGTGGCTTCCCACTGCCTGCAGAATAAAGCTCAAATATCTTGCAGGGCAGGCCGGGCATTCAAGACCTGTCCCCGCACCCTGCTATTGTGGCTTCATCTGCTGTAACTTACCTGCAAGTATCCAGGCACCTGGACGAGTTGCTCTTCCTGGAATATGACCTTGCAATCGCCTTTTGACTTCCTGACGTTATCCCCTTAGCCCCGAATACCTTTTTCTTCTGTCTCATCTACCACAGCTCTCCTCATCTCTCAAGACAAAGCCATGTCCTCTGAGAAGACTTCTCCATCCCTCTCCTTCCAGATCAAGGTTAATTGCTCTGTCTCCTGGTGTGAGTGTGTGTATGTGTGTGTGTGTGTGTGTGTGAGAGAGAGAGAGAGAGAGATATAAACTATGTATCACACAAATCTTTTCCAGTTTTACCATTTGAAGTGGACAGTTCTGTGGCATTAAGTACATTCACATCGTTCATCGACCATCACCAGTAGCGGTCTCTGAACTTTCTTGTCCTCCCCGACTAAAACTGTCCTCATTTAACACGAACTCTCCACCCCCTCCCCCAGCTCCTGGCAAGCAGAATTCTGCTTTCTATCTCCATGAATTTCACTAAACTAGGTGCCTTCTATTAGTGGAATCGTACGCCCTAATTCCCTTCATGACTGGCTTGTTTCACTTTGCGTGATGTCCTCGAGGTCTGTTCCTGTGGCAGCCTGTGTCAGGAAGAACTTCCTCTTTGAGACTGAGTGATGTGCCATTGTCCGGACCTACTGTGTTTTCTTTGGGCGTTCATTCACCTACGGATCCTTGGGTTGTTCCACCCGATAATTACTGTGATGCTGGTGCTGTGAACAGCGGCGTTACAAACATCCACTCAAGGTCCTGCTCTCGGTCCCTGGAGAATGCACCTAAGGGCAGAATTACTGGGTCATATGATCATTCTGACTTGTGTCTTTCTCCCTCTGAGCTCACTGTGCCTGGTAAGTGTCACCTTCAACACAGAAATGCAGCCGTATATACATTCCCTCGCAGTGACGCTGGGAAAATTAAGGCACAACAAACACCCCGCGAAGTACATTTGACTGTGCCCTGCAGTGAAATATGTTTCCCACATAGAGAAGTTGCAAACCCCTTGAAACGTGTAAGTGCTAATAACACTTGGACTCTAAAATTAGACTCTGGCAAGCAAGATGCTTCTAAGAAAATCCTTTCAAGAAATCCAGTTAGCGCATTTGTCAGTGACTACTTGGTTAGGACACGCTTGGGAGTGTAGAGAAAAGAGTCCCCTGTTCCAGCCCTGCCCTCCCCTATACAGTTTATCTTTCTCTACTAGTTCTCTAGGCTCTGATTCTGCCATCAGTAAAATAACAAATGTTCCTGTACACTCATCAGAAAAGACCGATCCAAATGCTCAGAACACACACACACACACACACATAGAGATCATCCGAATATCATAGCACCTGGCACCCCAGGCGACACCGGAGCATCTTTAGCCGTCAGCAGGATCCGTATTCATCTCTCAAAGCAAGCTAAATGGAATTCTTTAAAGGGTGGAGGACACCAATACTTGATCATTCCTATTCCGATTAAAAAAAAAAATCTCCGGGACGCCTGGGTGGCTCAGTTGGTTAAGCAGCTGCCTTCGGATCAGGTCATGATCCCAGCGTCCTGGGATCGAGTCCCACATCAGGCTCCTTGCTTGGCGGGGAGCCTGCTTCTCCTTCTGCCTCTGCCTGCCATTCTGTCTGCCTGTGCTTGCTCTCTCTCCCTCTCTCTCTGACAAAAAAAAAAAAAAAAAAAAAAATCTTAAAAAAAAAATCTCCGAGTAGAAAGCACAATTCCAGGGACATTGGGGGCGTATCTGATAGGAAAGGAGCTGGCAGGATTTTAAAATGTGACAGTTGAGGAGATTGGTTTTTGTAAATAAGGAATAGGCACAGAGAAAGAAAGCCCTGAGCCAAGCTGATTAAAAAAAAATCTGAAAAAATACTCTTGGTAAAAATAGATGGTAAGTCCTATGCTTTATGTGCACATCCCATCTGGGCAGTATTGGCATGAGTTTTTCTGAAAACCTGCAGGTAGAATATTCTAGCCTACTCCACATGGTTATTTCTGGGCGATAGTACCAGTGTGCCAAAGATGTCTTCATAGTCACTGTTAGGATGTTGGTGCCAAATTACGACACTTTTACTGTGTCATAAACCAGCACAACTCCTTGCCTTCAAAGAACTGACCGACAAAGTTAGTTTCTTTTTTCTTTTTTTTTAATTCTTAAACCTTATTTTAATTCTAATATAATTAACATACAAAGCTATATTTGTTTCAGGTGTACAATATAGTGATTAAACAACTCCATACTTCACCCCGTGCTGTCACGACAGGTGCACTCCTTAATCCCCATCACCTCTTCCACCCATCCCTCCCATCCCCACGCCCTCTGGTAACCAGCTTTTGTTCTCTAAAGATAAAAGGCTGTATTTTGGTTTGTCTCCCTCTCTTTTGATCTTTTGATTTTAAAAAAAATCTTATTTTTCAGTGTTCCAAGATTCACTGTTTACACACCACACCCAGTGCTCTGTGCAATACGTGCCCCCATTATTACCCATGACCAGGCTCACCCATCTCCCCACCCCCTTCCCTCCAAAACCCTCAGTTTGTTTCTCAGAGTCCGCAGTCTCTCGTGGCTTGCCTCCCCCTCCAATTTCCCCCAATTCTTGTAAGAAAGTTACTTTCAGATCTTCCAAATGACATCCCTCTCCTCCACGTTTTTAGGTCTTCTCCAGAAGGGAAGGGAGTACAAGGCAAGACTACTGATTTTCTTTTTTTCCACATAGACTGATAAACTAACATTAAGTGGGATGTTTTCTCCCTTCCTCCATTCCTCCCTCTTCACTCCCTGCAACTGAAGAAGCGGTCAGGGAAAAGAACACCTGTTTGGAATGATTCCGGGATTCGGGCAATACAATCAATCACTTGTGTGTGCAAGAGAGAAAGCCCAGGGCTGCACACATAAAAGGGGGGAAAATGAGACAGCACTTCTTCTGACAACTAATACCCCTTTTGGGGGCTCTTGGTTTACGGATCTGTGTATCTCTATTTTAGAGAGTTCAGAAACAGCCTGGAAAATAGAAAGGAATTTAGTGTGAAATAGGGTCGCGTTTCGAAGTAGTGGGGAAAAGATGAGGGCAGTGCCTGGTGTTAAGACAAGAGACGATCCATTAGGAGGCAGATGTCCTTTCCCTGCTCTCCTTCCCTGTAAGTGATGTCTGTCACACTGATTCTCAGGCATCTGGTTAGGCAGCCATGGAGGGTGCCGTTCGGGGGCACTTGAGGTGAATATTGTTGGCACTCAACTCTTTCCCACCACCTTGGCTAGCCCAGTCCCCAGTGGCCACCGAGTCAGCTTATTTTCAAAGACCTCCCTTATATATCTAACTGGAATCTATCAAATTTCAGCAACCACCTTCCCCACACCCAAGGGATGAATGTTCTAATTCCATTTCTCATTGTTGTGAATCAGCCACGGTGGGTAGGATAGCTGCTCACCTTGTAGCTGCTTCAACATGTAAAGGACCCAGGCCACTAGAGTGCCTAAGTTGGTCATGAAGGATCGCCACTGGGGCATTCCGAGCTGGGCTTCCAACCATGAGGGGAGGTACACCTCACAGTAAATTCATGTTGCCTGTGTCCCATCAGGAAACCCTCACTCTGTAGTAGACCTGATTTATCAGTAGGCAGCAGAGTTCCAGAAACGGTATTATAGGCTGGGCAGGAAACAAGTCCGGAGGTTATCCTGAGGGGTGTGTGACCTTGAGAGGGGTGCTTTACACGACATTTCCTGGTCATGTATTATTCTGATTTGGTGACCTCACATTCTTGGCGTGTGCTTTTAGTGTCTGAGAAGACACTTGCACTGTATGAACAGCCATCGTAGAAGCAGAGCTATAGTCACTCTTTTTATTTCCAGTTGCTGTGTCTGATTCTTTGCGAGAGTGTGTCTGATGTTAGGGGGTCTGGGGGATAAGATGGAAAGGGGAGTATCTTTCAGAAATCACGGAATTTGGGAGAATCGGAGTCAAGTGGCAGCTTGCACACCGACCACAAAGTCCACCCGTAGGGGCAAGGTTCTTGTCACAGAGTCACTTCCCCCTTGCCCAGGGAGGCAATGCATTTGGTGAGACCATCTCGCGGCAAGGAGTCCTCATCCCACTGAAGGCAGAGCTTACCTGCTCCTGGGATGCTGCCTTGGGGTTTTGCTGATTCAACTATTCTGCTACACTAACGCGTGAGAAGTGACAGGATGATATCTATTTTTTTTAAATTTATGGATAAAAATCCAGGAGATTATGTTATTAAATGGCCCAGATATTTTTAGATACTTGCTTATCTAAGGTCCTTTGTAGTTCACAATGATGCTTTAATATGTTGTCTCTGATAAACCATTTTCTCAGTTCAAGTCCTAGAATCTAGAAACACCCAGTCTTCACTTCCTATTTCAGTGATTGATTATCCAATATAAGGTCTGTGATTTTTCCCCAATATTATTGTGTGTTCCGGGCCCCTTTTCTGTGTCAGACCGTCTACTTCCAAACAGAGTCTTCATTTTATTTTCAATGAGATGGCTCACCCAGGCTGCATCTGTTCTGCTAAAGGATACCGATTTCTCAGACCTTTGCTCACAGAATAGCTGCATCAGAAACACAAAAGCTGCCCCTGAGTCAAGGGTTTCCAAAATGAATTCTAGGTTCCTTGGAGCCCTGTGTTTTCTGCATGGCTTGGATGTCAGCGCACCTGGTCAGGGAGAAGGGCTTTGCTATGATTCAAGACTCCAGGCAGACATCTGAAGAGGGACCTCCCTCTGCTGCGACTGACACACTGCAGCCTCTCCCCCACTCCCATGGGGTCATTTTTGCTCTATATATGACTTTGTTCTCTGATATTACTACTTGTTTGTATGGATTCTAATGCACAGCTGCCTGGGACCAGGGATTCTACATAAACAGTCTTTTCCATTTTTAATCTCAGATGCCTTTCAAATATATTTTTTTAAAGATTTTATTTATTTATTTGACAGACACAAGTAGGCAGAGAGGCAGGCAGAGAGAGAGGAGGAAGCAGGCTCCCTGCAATGCGGGGCTCGATCCCAGGACTCTGGGATCATGACCTGAGCCAAAGGCAGAAGGTTTAACCCACTGAGCCCCACCTTTCAAATATCTTTGAATCTCAAGACAGAGTTAGAACTAGGGTGCTGGTGGGAACAAATTTGATTACCAGACCCTGTGCTGTATGTACAAGCATCCCTTCCCTCTGCAACCCAAGTTTTATTACTAGAGGAGCTTGTGTTCCCACTTCTCCAGAATACTCCTCCCTGATTCGTGCCGATCTATTCCTGGAGGGTCCCACTGGGACCCCTACAACTCCCACTATCTGAATTCCATAGGTAAACATAGCTTCGGCTATGTTTTAGCATTAATACCCAGTTCTGGCTCCAAATATGTTACAGCTCTTTACCTCTCAGATTAGTTTACATGGTGAATTGGGGAAATGATTATGTAATTTTTATAAGTTTGATTTCCTTTTGCATAAAACAGTGCTTTACTGACAAATAGGATGTCCCATAAGAATGCTCACAGATATAAACCATTTGGATATTGCAGGCACGAATATAAGGTTTTAAATAAAATTTCCTTAAGTATAAAAGACACGTCACCTAACAACGGTTGACCATGACTGACTACACCTCTAACAACGGTTGACCATGACTGACTATCGGTCATAGAAAATTCTCCCAGTTACGTGTGTTCCTCTGTGTCGTTATCTTCCTTGTTTACTCAAAAAACCTATTGAGCAGCCTCTATCTGCTCAAAATGAGTCCTAGATAAACTAGAGTCTCTTTGAGTTTATTATGTCGTGAGGACTCTAGATAAACTAGATAAACTTGAGTCCTCACGACATAATAAACTCAAAGTGTATTTGAGACTAACAGATAACAAGAATAGGAGTAGTTATTGGGAGGTAGGGAAACAAAGAAGACTATCAGAGGTTGTGTTCTCACTTGTCTGCCACAATTACTTGGGATGTACTTTCTCTTTTGGTAGATAAAAGAGAGAAAATGTTGGGCGCCTGGGTGGTGCAGTTGGTAAAGCAACTGCCTTCGGCTCAGGTCATGATCCTGGAGTCCTGGGATCGAGTCCCACATTGGGCTCCCTATTCGGCAGAGAGTCTGCTTCTCCCACTGACCTCTCCCCTCTCATGCTCTCTCTCTCTCTCTCACTCAAATAAATAAATAATTAGAGAGAGAGAGAGAGAGAGAGAAATGCATACTTTAATTTATACCTTAACCTGTAGTTAGCAAATGCCTCTTGCACATTCGATGCAGCCT
The DNA here is from genome assembly GCF_902655055.1 of Lutra lutra. Classification (NCBI taxonomy): domain Eukaryota; kingdom Metazoa; phylum Chordata; class Mammalia; order Carnivora; family Mustelidae; genus Lutra; species Lutra lutra. The sequence goes on along the minus strand of NC_062291.1, from coordinate 7,078,033 downwards.
CAGGCCAGCATAGGACGAAGTCTGAGATAGCAAAGCTGTTAGGTGGGACCGACTCTTTCTGTCCATCCTGGCTTAGGGTAAACCTTTATCCTTTGGCGTCTGGTCCACCTTAAAACAGACTCTCCGCCAGCCACTCTGGGGAGTCAGCATGACCTGTTGTTATAGTTATAATGCATCCCACTAACAGCCACCCAATAGACCCAAGATATTTATTTGCCCCACAAGAGTTTAACCTATGTTTTGATGTCCTGCAACAAGTGATTGAGCAAGGTAAACAATGTGGAACGGGGCTTAGTTTAAAATAACCAGGATGGGGGTGCCTGGGTGGCTCAGTCGGTTAAGCATTAGACTCTTGATTTTGGCTCAGACCATGATCTTGGGGTTGTGAGATGGAGCCCCGTGTGGGGCTCTGCACTGGCAATGGAGTCTGCTTAAGATTCTTTGTCTCCCTCTCCCTTTGCTCCTCCCCTGCCTCCCCAAAAAATTAGAATAAAAGATAAGAGGACCAGGATGAAATATGGAGCAGTTATCTATCTGGGTAGAGTTGATGCAGAGGGAAAATATCAGTCATCACCCACTCTCCTGCCTGCTCTGCCAACATCACCCCCACCCTCTTTGAAATGGGGCCTTTACTCTTTCAACCTTGGGAAGGATGTTCCTGCCATCTTGATCTCCCTCATCGGTTTGCACACATGCCGTTCCCTCTCCTGGAGCGGAGCTTTTTAACTTTCACGTGCATATAAATCATCTGAGGATCTTGTTGAAATGCCAAGTATGACTCAGGAAGTCTGGGGTTGTGGATAGAGATTCTGGATTTCTTACAAGTTCCCAGGTGGTGCTGGCACTCCGAGGAGAGTCATGGCCCCAGTGCTGGCCTCACTGTTAGTGGCTTCCGGACACATGGTTTTATAGACGGCCACAACAGTAATAGTAACAGCCACTGCATCAACGAAAGAACTGAGCAACAAACCCTCTCAGGGATAAATCAGTTTGCCAACTCTTCATTGCCAATCGCTTTGTCAAGATAAGACACTGAACATATGCGTGGGAATGACTGCCATAGCCTACAGGAAGGTTATTTCAATTCCAAAGAAATACAAAGGCCATAGCTTTAGAAGGGGACTTTTTGAATTGAGTAAACTTAACTTTTTGAGTTGAGTAAACTTAACTGTGAAGAGCTCACAACACTCCTTTAATTTTTAAAATTTGGTCCATCTAGGCTGGGAGCACTAAAGGCGTATGCAAGAAAAAT